>NC_053028.1:482224770-482407509 GCF_003073215.2 Triticum urartu
ACTAACAACATTGCAATCATCCTCATCATCCAAATATTTAGTTCCAAACATTTTAGAGATTTATTCTTCTAGCACTTGAGCACAATTATCCTTTCCATCATACTCACGAAAGATATTAAAAAGGTGAAGCGTATGAGACAAACTTAATTCCATTTTTTGTAATTTTCTTTTATAAACTAAACTAGTGATAAAACAAGAAACTAAAAGACTCGATTGCAAGATCTAAAGATATACCTTCAAGCACTCACCTCCCCGGCAACGGCGCCAGAAAAGAGCTTGATGTCTACTACACAACCTTCTTCTTGTAGACGTTGTTGGGCCTGCAAGTGCACATGTTTGTAGGACAGTAGCAAATTTCCCTCAAGTGGATGACCTAAGGTTTATCAATCCGTAGGATGCGTAGGATGAAGATGGTCTCTCTCAAGCAACCCTGCAACCAAATAACAAAGAGTCTCTTATGTCCCCAACACACCCAATACAATGATAAATTGTATAGGTGCACTAGTTCGGCGAAGAGATGGTGAAACAAGTGGTATATGGATAGTAGATAAAGGTATTTGTTATCTGAAAATATAAAAACAGCAAGGTAACGAATGATAAAAGTGAGTGTAAACAGTATTGCAATGATAGGAAACAAGGCCTAGGGTTCATACTTTCACTAGTGTAAGTTCCCTCAACAATACTAACATAATTGGATCATAAAACTATCCCTCAACATGCAACAAAGATTCACTCCAAAGTCACTAATAGCGGAGAACGAATGAAGAGATTATGGTAGGGTACGAAACCACCTCAAAGTTATTCTTTCCAATCAATCCGTTGGGCTATTCCTATAAGTGTCACAAACATCCCTAGAGTTCGTGCTAGAATAACACCTTAAGACACAAATCAACCAAAACCCTATTGTCACCTAGATACTCCAATGTCACCTCAAGTATCCGTGGGTATGATTATACGATATGCATCACACAATCTCAGATTCATCTATTCAACCAACACAAAGGACCTCAAAGAGTGCCCCAAAGATCTACCGGAGAATCACGATGAAAACGTGTGCCAACCCCTATGCATAGGTTCATGAACCCGCAAGTTGGTCACCTTAACATACATCAAGTGGCATGCGGTATCCCATTGTCACCATAGATATCCACAGCAAGACATAGATCAAGTGTTCTCAAATCTTTAAAGACTCAATCCGATAAGATTACTTCAAAGGGGAAACTCAATTCATTACAAGAGAGAAGAGGGGGGAAGAAACATCATAGGATCCAAATATAATAGCAAAGCTCGCGATACATCAAGATCGTATCATCTCAAGAACACGAGAGAGAGAGAGAGAGAGAGAGAGATCAAACACATAGCTACTGGTACATACCCTCAGTCCCGAGGGAGAACTACTCCCTCCTCGTCATGGGGAGCACCGGGATGATGAAGATGGCCACCGGTGAGGGTTACCCTCTCCGGCAGGGTGCCGGGACAGGGTCCCGATTGACTTTTGGTGGCTACGGAGGCTTCTGGCGGCGGAACTCCCGATCTATTGTGCGTTCTGGAAGTTTTAGGTCACGTAGGTATATATGGGTGCAGGAGGTATGCCAGGGGAGCCACGGGGGCCCCACGAGGCAGGGGGGCACGCCCTAGGGGGGTGGGCGCACCCCCCACCCTCCTGGGCAGCTCCCGTATCTTCTGACGTGGGGTCCAAGTCCATCAGGTGTATTTCCTTCCAAAAATAACTTCTCCAGTTGATTTCGTTCCGTTTCGACTCCGTCTGATATTCCTTTTCTTCAAAACACTGAAATAGGCATAAAACAGCAAATCTAGGCTGGGCCTTCGGTCAATAGGTTAGTCCCAAAAATAATATAAAAGTGGATAATAAAGCCCAATATTGCCCAAAACAGTAGATAATATAGCATGGATCAATAAAAAATTATAGATACGTTGGAGACATATCACTCCGTGCCGTTCCCTTCCTAGGCCTCGCCGTCGTCCACCGCCCTGGTGCTCTCGGCGCGGCCTGGTCAACATGGTCAACGATCGACATGCATTTGAAGTGGACTTTACGTGGAGATGCCGACAGCTGGGTCCACGGCCGCACGCAAGGAAATGCCTCCTTATTACGCGCAAAATAATGATTCCTCCACCTGACATCAGGGACCCACCGAAAGGGCCTCTGTATTTCGTGAAAAAAACGTTACCGCCGCTAACAGCTCGGACCCACCAGCTATATCTTCGCACGCAAGGAAGTGCCTCCTTATTACGCACAAAAAACTAAATACTCCCCCTGTTAGCTGGGACCCAGTATAGTGGCAGGCTGACTTGTGGGCCTACTAAGTTGACGGGGACGGAGGGCTTTGTCAACTTAGTCAATATGCATGATTCTAGCTCCAGTGATCGTACAATGTCCATCCAACGGCCGTAGTGCTTCTTCAACCTCTGGTCTTCTTGCTCCAGCCGCCCAAACCAGCGCCGGTCGTGCCTCGTGCTCCTGCCTCCCGTGGCCGGCTGCGATGCGGCGGAGGCCTCACCGCCCCTACTACTCACACCGCTGGCCAGGCCATCCCTCTACTCACCCACACCCCCTGTTATTCTGCGGCGACGGCAGCCTCACACCGCTGCGAACCAGTGAACCCTCGTACTCCTCTACACGTGGGCATCCACTGCCGCGTCTTCCCCGGCTCCGCGTCGTCCCCTTCCTAGGCCTCGCCATCGTCCACCGCCCTGGTGCTCTTGGCGCGGCGTGGTCAACGTGGTCAAGGAACGGCTTCCATCGGACGTGGACTGTACGTGGAGAGGATGACAGCTAGGTCCACGGCCGCAGCAAGGAAGTGCCTCCTTATTACGTGCAAAATAATTATTCCTCCACCTGACAGCGGGACCCACCGACGGGCCACCGTATTTTGCGAAAAAACGTTTCCCCCTGACTACTGGGACCCACCAGCTACATCTTCGCACGCAAGGAAGTGCGTTCGGGCAAAAAAAAATAAAACGATTCGCCCCCTGACTGCTGGGACTGACCAGCTACATCTTCGCAGGCAAGGAAGTGCCTGACAGTCGGGACCCACCTGGTCGAAGCGTACGTAGCGTTGTCATTCTGGTCGCGAACGTGTACGTACATACTGGTCGATGTAGAGGCGCACACGTGTCGTAGTAGAGGCGCGCATGTGTCGTAGTAGAGGCGCGCACGTAGCATTTACACATACGTACAACGGACAGGGTGCAAGAAAGAAAATACGGCCACGTATGTGTACATACGGGCGGGGTCTCGAACGCCTACTCGCGCATACGTATGGCGACGGCTCGTGTACATGGCTGGGTCGGAACGGAGAAACAACATCGTCGTCGTGTTCATGGGGAGGCAACGGAATGCGTCGTGTTCATGGGGAGGCAACGGAATGCGTCGTGTTCATCGGGAGGGCTTGGACGGAACAGGCGATGGAAACGAGGCCTGGCGTACCGCAGAACGGAGGAAACGGCCTTGTGTTCGACCGGCCATGTTCGAAATAGGATCCTGTTCATCGGGAGGGGTTTGGCGTACCACAAAACGGAGGAAACGGACCTCCTACGGTCGAAACGGCGGCCCTGTTGATCGGGAGGGGTGTGGCATACCGCAAAACGGACGAAACGGACTTGTGTTGGAGCGCTACGGTCGAAACGGGGGTCCTGTTCATCGGGAGGGGTGTGGCGTACCGCAAAATGGGACTCCACGGGATACTGTTCATCTCCACCGTTGACACCCTCCAACCTCCATGAGCTACTTTTCATCCAGCCTCCACGGGCTCCTGTTCATCCAGCCTCCACCGCGCGCTACTCCATCGGCTACTGTTCAACCACCCCTCCACCGCCTACTGTTCATCCAGCCCTCCACACCACGGGATCCTGTTCAACCACCCCTCCACGGGCACCCCTCCACCGTCTACTATTCATCCAGCCCTCCACACCACGGGGTCCTGTTCAACCACCCCTCCACCGTCTACTGTTCATCTAGCCCTCCACACCATGGGGTCCTATTCAACCACCCCTCCACGGGCACCCCTCTACCATCTACTATTCATCTGGCCGTCCACCACACCACGGGGTCCTGTTCATCCAGAGGCAACGCCACCGCTCGCTGTTCATCCAAACCCCCCCGCAACGCTCACTGTCCATCCCATCGATCGGCTTCAGTTAGTAGCAGTAGCAAAGGAATTGCTTGATCGGGTTCAGCTAACAGCCATCAATCAATCGCTCGGGTTCAGTAACGCGTAGCCTGCAGTGCAATCGCTCGGCTTCAGTTAGAGCCCAGCGCCTCGCTCGGGTTCAGTTAGAGCTAATGCCTCGCACACACGCGCGTACTTGTACGAGAGAAACGCGCATCCCTTGGGCCCCGACCTCCCACCGTAACCGGGAACTCCCCGAAATTTTCCTCCCCCTCGCTTCTACCACAGTTTTTCCATCATGGACGGCCCAAAGAATGTCATGCAACTGCATCTCCGTCCCGCCCAGGACGAAAAGCCCATTTTCTGTCATGATTTTTTGTCATAGAAGTAGGAGCCCACCACATCTATGATGATACCGGGTTTTGTCACAATTATCGTCATAGAAGTGTCATATGTATGATAGAAAAAAATTCGTTTGGCCCAAAATGTCACGGATGTGTCTTTTTTTGTAGTGCTTTCTTTTACTTTATGCAATTTTTATTTTGAGTCTCCATCTTCTCTTATAAAAGCACCAATGAAAGGATCGAGAAGAGGTGTCTAGAGGGGGGGTGAATAGACTCTTAGTAAGAAAAGTTGCAGTTTTTAATTTCTTTAAGTTGAAGTGGAGTTTTAGCACAAGTTTAAACATTCACAATACATATCAAGCAAGCATGACAAGAGTATATAAGCAACGGAAAGTAAATCATGCAAGTTGTAAGAATGTAAAGGGATGGGATTTGAGTGTGCAGACGTAATTGGAGACACGGATATTTTTGGCGTGGTTCCGATAGGTGGTGCTATCGTACATCCACATTGATGGAGACTTCAACCCACGAAGGGTAATGGTTGCGCGAGTCCACGGAGGTCTCCACCCAGGAAGGGTCCACGAAGAAGCAACCTTGTCTATCCTACCATGGCCATCGCCCACGAAGGACTTACCTCATTATGGTAGATCTTCATGAAGTAGGTGATCTCCTTGCCCATACAAACTCCTTGGTTCAACTCCACAATCTTGACGGAGGCTCCCAAGTGATGCCTAGCCAATCTAGGAGACACCACTCTCCAAAAGGTAATAGATAGTGTGTTGATGATGAACTCCTTGCTCCTGTCCTTCAAATGATAGTCTCCACAACACTCAACACTTTCTCATAGGATTGGATTTGGTGGAAAGAGGTTTTGAGTGGAAAGCAACTTGGGGAAGGCTAGAGATCAAGATTTATGTGGTTGGAATGGAATATCTTGACCTCAACACAAGTGTGGGTGGTTCTCTCTCAGAAAATGTATGTTGGAAGTGTAGGCATGTTCTGATGGCTCTCTCCACGAATGAAGAGTGAGTGGAGGGGTATATATAGCCTCCACACAAAATCTAAATGTTACACACAAATCACCGAACTCGGTGGGACCGAATCGTGAAACTCGGTGAAACCGATTTAGTTCAAAATGTGAACGTTAGGATTTTCAGTGGGACCGACATTATCAACTCGGTAGGACCGATGTGCTAGGGTTAGGGTAAAGCCTCATCTCGGTTGGACCGGTTACACAAACTCGGTGGGACCGATTAATAAGCAAAACAGAGAGTTGGCCAAGCAAACTCGGTGAGACCGATTGCATATTTTGGTGAGACCAAAATTACTGCAATAGGAAACAGAGAGTTGGCAAGCCCATCTCGGTGAGACCGAGATCCCATCGGTGTGACTGAATTGACTGGGGTTTCTGGCAGTGTCTTTGTCAAGTGAACTCGGTGGCGCCGGTTAGGAAATTTTGGTGGGGCCGAGTTTGACTTTTGGTTTGGGACATATGTGGATATGAGAAAGTAGTTGAGGGCTTTGGAGCATATCGCTAAGCACTTTGAGCAAGCAAGCCATTAAGCAACACCTCATCCCCTTTTAATAGTATTGGCTTTCCTATGGACTCAATGTGATCTTGGATCACTAAAATAGAAAATGTAGAGTCCCGAGCTTTGAGCTTGAGCCAATCATCTGTCCTTATCATCTTGAAGGGGTTCCACATCCTCTAGTCCATGCCACTCCATTGTTTAACTTATCTGAAACATACTAGATAAGAACATTAGTCCAACAAGAGATATGTTGACATTAATTACCAAAATCACCCAGGGAGCACTTGTGCTTTCAATCTCCCCCTTTTTGGCAATTGATGACAAGATACATCAAAGCTTTAGATAAAGATATAGAGAATAACCAGTAAAGCTTTGGAAAGACATGTAACATACATAGGCTCCCCCTGTATGTATGCAATCATGCAATATGGAATATAGGAGCATGTGAATGCATAAGCATGACAGAGTAAGAAATGTGTTACATGTATCTTGGCTATATGCATCAGAGCAAAAGATGTGAATATAGGAAATGTACCTACATGCTGATGAGTCCTTCTTGCAAATAGTATGTACATCAGCAAGAAATCCTCATGCACATGAGTGTGATGCATATACTTACCTTGTGGTCTTGAGTTGGCTTAGGAAGGAACGAACCTGAGTAAATAAGGTTAGATAACACAGATACATCTATAAGCCAGAGCAAACAAAAGAAACCACAAGAGTACCAAGACTGGGATGACATGTAGAGAGTGAGTACTGAGTACTCTATTGGATGTAGACATGTCCCCAAAGGTAAAAGATATGGAATGAATTCAAAGATTTTCTTCCCTTAGATATCTTGCTCCCCCTGAATCTTGTATAAGAGATGCTGGGGGAGGATAGGGAACAGAAATAAAATTAGCAAATATGAACATGTCTTTTCCCCTCTAAAGACATGTGACATGTGACTTCTCTCCTCTTTGAATACCAAGCATCTGGGCTTTTGATGTGATTCCTCTCTTCTCCCTTTTGTAGAATTAAGCTTTGATGTGATCTCTCTCTCCCCCTTTGACATCAATTTCCAAGAAGGGTTCTTCTGGAGTGTGAGTCAAAATAGGTTTGGTCCTTGAGTCACATGACAAAGCAGCATATAGAGTGTGATGCTGGTAGAGGATAAGAATCATCGAGTGGAGCTAGAACAAAAAGGCATGAACAAGTGGCAAATGGTCTATTCTGCATTAAAATCGGTAACACCGAGTTATCTACTTCGGTGGCACCGAATTGATTAGGTTTGACCGAAAATGGCAGACCGGTGTGACCGAGTTCAACAGGGAGGACACTTGTCACCTCAGCTCACTAGGAAAATAAGATCTCACAAAGATTTGCAAGGAATTGGATGCAGAAAAAGTAGAACTAAACAGATAAAAGAAAATCTAGATGAAGTTTTTTTTATAAAGGAAAGGGAATAAATATGTAGACAAATGCAAAAACTTCATCTAGAATTGGGCGGTGACAAAGTCACCTATGTTAGAGTATATTGACTAAGGAGTCATGTGAGAACACTTGATCATAAGTCATACTCATCGTTTAAGCTTAAAATGGGGTTACCATTTTTCGTTTAAGCATTTGATGTATTCACATCTTGTTGAGTTGATTTGACCTATGACTTGAGGTAAAGCTTCTCTAAGATGGAATGACATACCTTGGGTGGTGGTGTTGATCTTAGTCATGTAGTTGAACTTGCGTGGGTTGCTCGAGGTTGATGTAGCTCATCAAGGGTTGGGAGCACCACTTGGAAGTGAGTTCATCTACCTATGTGGGTTAGTTTTGCAAGGAAGAGCACTTGTGTATCCAAAATGACAATCATGAAATTTGATACCAAATGAAATTTGATATATAGAATTTGTCAAAGGATATGTTGAAGGGTTCCAAGCTTCCTTGTGTTCAATCACCATTGTGTAGAGACGTGGAGATGTAGAGATTGCTCAAGTTGTAAGGGAGTTGCAATCTCATATATTTAGATTCATCCAAGTACCTACAACGGTTAGATAGCATGCAAGGGTGCAAGAATATCCAAGACATATGATCATCATCATAAGAGAAGTATCAAGGATTAGTCATAGGCTCATGCCTTGCATGTATCCAAATGGAGTTCCTACTCCAAGTTTGAAGCGTCAATGATGTTCAATTCACCTCTCAAACGGCAAAACACTTTCTCATCAAGCGGTTTGGTGAATATATCCACCAATTGCTTATCGGTACGAACATGCTTAAGATCAATGTCCCCTTTAGCAACATGATCTCGAATGAAATGATGACGAACTTCAATATGCTTAGTTTGAGAATGTTGCACGGGATTGTGAGCAATCTTAATAGCACTCTCATTGTCACAAAGCAATGGAACATGTTTCACATTGATCCCATAATCTTTAAGAGTTTGGGTCATCCAAAGTAACTGAGCACAACATGAATCGGCGGTAATGTATTCCGCTTCAGCAGTGGATAAGGATACCGAGTTTTGTTTCTTGGAGGACCAAGACACAAGTGATCTACCAAGAAATTGACAAGTACCCAAAGTGGACTTTCTATCAACCTTGTCTCCCGCATAGTCCGAGTCGTAATAGCCAACAAGATCAAAAGAGGACCTCTTAGGATACCAAATGCCAAAATTTGGTGTATGTATTAAGTATATCACTATCCTTTTCACAGCCTTAAGATGACATTCTTTGGGGGCCGCTTGATATCGTGCACACATGCACACACTTAGCATAATATTGGGATGGGAGGCACATAGATATAATAACGAACCAATCATAGAGCGATAAACCTTTTGGTCAACTGGTTTGCCATCCTTGGTCAAATCTAGATGTCCACTAGTTGGCATGGGAGTTTTTCATACCTTTGCTTTCTTGCATGTTGAACTTCTTGAATAAGTCCTTGGTGTACTTTGTTTGAGAAACAAAGGTGCCTTCCTTAGTTTGCTTGATTTGCAAACCAAGAAAGAACTTGAGTTCACTCATCATAGACATCTTAAACTTCTTCGACATTAGCTTCCCAAACTTTTCACTAAAATGAGGGTTAGTCGAACCAAATATGATATCATCAACATAAATTTTGCATACAAATAATTCACCATTAACCCTTTTAGTGAAAAGAGTAGAATCTATCTTTCCAATCTCAAAGCCTTTCTCAATAAGGAACTTGGTCAAGCATTTATACCACGCTGTAGGAGCTTGTTTAAGACCATAAAGAGCTTTCTGAAGTTTGTAAACGTGATCAGGTTTCTTAGGATTGACAAAGCCGGGAGATTGTGTAACATAAACTTCCTCCTCAATTTCACCATTTAGAAAAGAACTTTTAATGTCCATTTGGTATAAAGTGATATCATGGTGATTAGCATAGGCAAGTAAGATGCGGATGGATTCAAGTCTAGCAACGGGGGCATATGTCTCACCATAGTCCATACCTTCGACTTGAGTGTAGCCTTGGGCGACGAGACGAGCTTTGTTACGGACGACTTGACCATCTTCGTCTTGCTTGTTGCGAAACACCCATTTGGTACCAATGATGGTGTGGTTGTTGTCGGGCTTCTTGACCAATGTCCACACTTGATTTCTCTCCAAGTTGTGGAGCTGTTCATGCATGGCGTTTATCCAATCCGGATCATCCAGTGCTTCTTCAACCTTCATAGGTTCAATGCTAGAGATGAATGAATAATGTTCACAAAAGTTAGCCAAATGAGTTTTAGAGCGAGTGATTCTCCCGGTTTGAATATCATTGAAGATTTGTTCGACGGGATGGTCTCTTGAGACTCTTGCTCGAACTCGTGAAAGCTTTTGCTTGGGTCGGGGTGGAACATCTTTTTCATCATCTTGTCCTTCTTCTTGGCCTTCTTCATTATTGGAGTTGTTGTTCTCTTGTCTTGGTGGATAAGGAGGTTGATGAGGTTCATCTTGGTGTACTTGCTCGTTTTCTTCACCTTGGTGCGTCCCACTTGTGGATGCTTCCGTATCAACTCTTGGTTCACCTTGTCCTGAGGTAGAAGCTTCCACTTGGATGGACGAGGTACTCTCATTTACCTCCGTTGGACGAATCTTGCCAATAGACAAGTCTTGGATTGCTTCTGAAGGATCCTTATCTCCTACATCAATTGGCAATTGCTATACTTGCGAGTCGTTAGATTCATCAAATTTCACATCTACCGTCTCTTCAACCTTTCGGGTGAAATTGTTGTAGACACGGTAAGTGTGAGAGTTTGAGCCATAACGAAGTAGGAAACCTTCATGAGATTTAGGAGCAAATTTAGAACGACGATGCTTATCAAGAATGTAGCACTTTGAGCCGAATACTCGAAAGTATCCAACTTGGGGTTTGTTACCGGTGAGAAGCTCGTATGCCGTCTTGCCGAGTAGCTTGTGAAGATACAAGCGATTTGTTGCATGACAGGTTGTCTCAACCGCTTCCGCCCAAAAGTGTTTTGGAGTCTTGTACTCATCAAGCATCGTTCTCGCATCTCAATAAGAGTTCGGTTCTTCCTCTCAACAACTCCATTTTTTGAGGCGTGTACGTAGCCGAGAACTCATGTGAAATTCCTTCTTCGTCAAGAAAGGTATCCACATTTGCGTTCTTGAACTCCGTTCCATTGTCTCTGAGAACCTTCTTGATCTTTACTTCAAATTGATTTTGGGCCTTTCTAGCGAAGTTCTTGAAGATCTTTTGGACCTGTGATTTATCATCAATAAAGAACACCAACATAAATCTTGAAAAATCATCAACTATGACTAGACCAAATGAGTTACCACCGAGACTCTTGTAGGCATTTGGACCAAAGAGATCCATATGAAGTAGCTCGAGCGGTCTTCTCATGGTCATAATGTTCTTCACAGGGTGACTTCCTCCAACTTGCTTTCCTGCTTGATAAGCACTACAAAATCTATCCTTGTCAAATGTAACATCTTTTACTCCAAGGATATGATCACCTTTAATAAGCTTATCAAGATTTCGCATGCCCACATGACCTAACCTTCTATGCCACAACCAACCTTTCGAGGATTTAGCAATTAGGCAAGTTCTAGGTTGAGCCTTTTTAGTGAAATCAACAATGTAAAGATCACCTCTACATGTACCGGTAAATACCATTTTATGATTATCTCTATGAAACACTTGGCAATCTACTTCAGTAAATAGGACATTGACACCAAAGTCAGCAAGTCTAGATACATAAAGTAAATTGTAGCCAAGAGATTCAACGAGCATAACATTTTGTATGGAGCTATCATGTGAGATGGCCACCTTACCAAGGCCAACCACCTTACCCTTTGAGTTATCACCAAAAGTCATTTTCAGCAAGCTCACTGTCGGTGTCAAAACCGGCGGATCTCGGGTAGGGGGTCCCGAACTGTGTGTCTAAGGAGGATGGTAACAGGAGGCAGGGAACATGATGTTTTACCCAGGTTCGGGCCCTCTTGATGGAGGTAAAACCCTACGTCCTGCTTGATTTATTCTTGATGATATGAGTATTACAGGAGTTGATCTACCACGAGATCGGAGAGGCTAAACCCTAGAAGCTAGCCTATGGTAAGATTGTATGTTGTCCTACGGACTAAAATCCTCCGGTTTATATAGACATCGGAGGGGTCTAGGGTTACACATGGTCGGTTACAAAGGAGGAGGTATACATATCCGTATTGCCTAGCTTGCCTTCCACGCCAAGTAGATTCCCATTCGGACACGAGACGAAGTCTTCAATCTTGTATCTTCATAGTCCAACAGTCCGGCCAAAGGATATAGTCCGGCTATCCGGAGACTCCCTAATCCAGGACTACCTCAGTAGCCCCTGAACCAGGCTTCAATGACGATGAGTCCGGTGCGCAGTATTGTCTTCGGCATTGCAAGGCGGGTTCCTCCTCCGAATACACCACGGAAGAATTTGAATACAAGGATAGTGTCTGACCCTGCAAAATAAGTTCCACATACCACCGTAGAGAGAATAATATTTCCACAAATCTAATCTGCCGCCACGTTTTGGCAACATGACATCATGCCATGGCCCGGTGATTATTCGAACTATTTCCATTAACTAGCCCCGCACATAACGCGAGGCAGTTTCTTGACACGTCTTGTCAAAGCAGAGATCGTGTCCCCCTTATTACGGGATTCTCATCAATACGGGCATGGGTAACCCAACCGCGCCATCGATTACGGCGCTTGGGGGATAAGCGAGTTTTACCAAGCTAGTGGGGGCGCATAGTTTCGGCCGCCCATATAAAGGGACAAGGTTTAACCTTTTTCTACCCACTCCTTCCTCCTCCTTGCTCATCCATTCTTGCACACTCGAGCTCCAACGCCCAAGTCCACATCCTTCCCCTCAACCTTCTCCAATCATGTCCGGAGCGGGAGGAAAATGGATGGCTTCCTCCGTTATGGAGGGACATATCAAGAAGCTGCGTGGATCCGGATACTTAGCCGCGAATATCGCGCATCGGCTGCCCGCTGCGGGGCAGATCGTTCCTACCCCCGAACCTCACGAGAGGGAAGTTTTCCTCCACCACTTCCTCTCTGGACTGGGGTTTCCCCTCCATCCATTCGTCCGTGGTCTCATGTTCTACTACGGGCTGGACTTCCATGATCTGGCCCCGAACTTTATCCTCAACATTTCGGCGTTCATCATCGTGTGTGAGGCTTTCCTCCGCATCCGGCCCCACTTCGACCTGTGGTTAAAGACCTTCAATATCAAGCCGAAGGTGGTGGGAGGCCAACAAGCAGAGTGCGGCGGAGCCATGGTGGGCAAGATGCCCAATGTTATATGGCTTGAAGGCTCCTTTGTGGAGACCATAAAGAGGTGGCAATCGGCATGGTTCTACATCACCGAGCTGCGCGACACCAACTGGGTGGCTGCCCCCGAGTTTCGATCCAGAATCCCCACTTGGCTCACCTTCTGGAAAGAGAAGGGCCTGTCCTGGGGTTCATCGGTGGAGCTGGACGGACTCCAGAAATGTATCCGGAATATGGCAGGCAAGAAGCTCAAGCTTGTCAACATAGTCCAGGTCATGCTCATTCACCGGATCCTCTCGTGTCAACAACGGGATTTCAACTTGTGGGAGTTCGACCCGGCCCAGCACCAGACTCTGAGCGAGCTCTTCGACACGACGCACAAGGACGTCTGGAGGGTGCTATTCAAGGGCGCTGAGATCCCTCCCTCTCTCACCGAGGACCACGGGCTAAGCGCGAAGCGCCTAGCGCATTCGGTGAGTTCTATACATCTGTACGGATATTTATTTCCCCTAGCTTAACCATGTGTGGTGTCAGATTTCGGGTTCCGGCAGACCCTTGAGATTCAAACACTGGGGTGCGCGTGGAGATTTCGCCTTCTACCTACCTGCACCCCTCCGCCTTGCTAAGATCTAAGCTATGGAAAGAACAGCACAAGAGACACAGGGTTTATACTGGTTCGGGCCACAGTTGTGGTGTAATACCCTACTCCAGTGTGAGGTGTGGTGGATTGCCTCTTGGGCTGATGATGATGAGCAAGACAAGGAAGAACAGCCTCGCGAGGGTCTGTTCTTGGTTGGGAGGATGAACTGCTAGGGGGAGTTCAGTCACCCTTCTCTCTCTCTCTCTTCTCGATTGTGACCCTAGCTAGTTTCTGGGTTGGCCGATTCTGGATCCCCCCTACCCTGGGGGTGGCTAGTCCTATTTATAGGCAAAGGCCCTGGGCCTCTTCCCAAATATTGAGCGGGAAGGGCGCCAACAATTGGCCATTTTGAAGGGGAACATCGGGTACACTTATCCTGACTAAAGTTAGTCCTCGCCTGCCAAAGACTCTGGTGGTGACGCTGGCTTGGGCTCCACAATGACTTCCTCCCTGCCGTTGGACTGGTCTTGGTCTCGTTGCATCGAAACGGGTGCCTTTGCTTGATGCTCTCGCCTGCGCTTGCTCCCTTTGCACCAAAGAGGAAAGAAGGACGTTGCACGGGCTGGCGCCCGCCTGGCACCTTTGGTCGTCATGGCTTGCGTCACGGGCACCTCGTGAGGTACCCCGCCTTGATCTCTCCGCCTCCTCGCGAGCCAGCCTGATGTGGCCATGCCTGAGGAAGCTCCATGTCGTCCGCCCCGCGAGGCATGGCCCCTCGCGAGGGTCTTGGGTCTGCGTCGATGAAGACGGGCCATGCTGGGCCCCCTTTGAGCCACGCCGTAGGCCGCAGGCAGGCAAGTCTGGGGACCCCCGTTCCCAGAATGCCGACAGTAGCCCCCGGGCCCAAGGCGCGCCCGGACTTGGCCATGCAGGGAGGTGAAAGGGCAAGGGCGAAGCGCCGCGGGCCCTAACAGCCTGCGGCCTCGGGCGCCGCGTGGCGGTTGATTGGACATGGGCGCCTCAGCAACCGTGCGAGTTGATAAAGGAGCAGCATCTACCCAGGCATTGCTTTTTGCTTTCTCCGGTTGCTGCTCAGATCCCCTTTCTTGCGCCTCTCCTTCCTTCCTCCAAAATTTCCAGATCTACTCCGACCGCGTGACCTAGGAAGCCATGGCGCCTCGTTAGTCCCCAGCCGGAGCTTGGTACTCGTCTGCCCTGGACTCGCCGAATGTGTCGGAGGCGAGCCTCGCCCGGTTGCGCCGGATGGCGGCGGCGCAGGGCATCGTCGGGGCGAAGGTGTTCAAGGCCGACTCCGCCACCCCTGAGGGCCAAGGGAGCACCTTCTATCCGTTCTTTGTAAGCGCCATTGTTGCTGGCCTGGTGCCTCCCTTCTCCGAGTTCTTCTTCTCTGTCCTCCGCCATTATAAGCTACAGGCTCTGCATCTCCACCCCAACTCCGTCCTTCTCCTGGCAATCTTCGCCTATTACTGCGAGGCTCACGTAGGGGTGCAGCCCTCGGTGGCCTTGCTGCGCCATTATTTCTACCTCCGGACCTCTCGCGGTCCTGCTTCCGCGTGCGCGAGCTTCATCGCGTATGGCGGCACCATTGCCATTTCGAACCCCGGGAAAAGGATTGAGGGCTTCAGGAGCAACTGGGTCTTGGCAGATGCTGGGCGCATCCACCCTCGGCTGATCTTGCCCACGGAGCAACCCACGAGCTCCAGCGATTGGGGTCGAGCGAAGCTCGCGGACCCCCGCGCGAAGCTGGTGTTGGAGAAGATGGACGCGGATCTGAGGCCGGCCAACATGGCGGCGGCGAAGCTGACCGGCGCGTCGCTGCTGAGGGAATTCCTCGAGCACCAGCTGGCTCCGCTTCGACAGTACTCACTTCCGATGTGGAGGCCCCATCCGAGCCCCGTGGCCTTGGCTGACGGAGATCTGGCTGCGGTCCTCCAATATCTGGTCGGGGGCGATGTGGCGAGGTTGGAGGGCGCACCTACGCCCTTGTTCCTCCGCGACGACTGGGAGCAGGTAGTGGAGTCCATGCCAGTCTTCAACGGGGATGGGCCCGTGCCCATAGAAACTCCCGGGGAATCGGTGGAGGAGTCCTCCGACGATTCCAGCAAAGAGGAGGAAGGAGGGGAGCGGGAAAAAGGGCCTGACTCCGAGGCGACTGACGGAGAGTTGAGGGCTCCCCTCCCCCGGCGCAGGTCCCGTGTTCTCTGCCTCTCTCCGAGCGATGACGACGAGGATGATGACGAGCAGGACTGCGGAAGCTTGCCCTCGATCCCGAAGAAGGACAGGACCGGGCTGATCTCCCGCGGGTCTGCCCCGGCCCCGAGGGGGACCGCAGACGCGCCTTCCGCTTCCAAGCTTCCCGAGGTTGACCCTTCAAGCCGGCTTTCGGGCTTCAAATTTGGCCGGAGGCCACTTGAGCTCACTGGCGATGACCCGTAAGCGCTTGATTCTTGCCTATATTTCTTGTTCTGCTTCTAAGGCTTGACGTCCGCATCTCTTGGATAGGCTGGCGCCCGCCGCAAAGAAGCCAAAGGGAGCTCCTGAGGTTCCATCCGTGGCAGCGCCTCTTCCCGCGAAGGAAGGTGACCGCGACGCACGGGCTTCTCCTACCCGGTCGTCCTCGCGAGGCCTGGCTGAGCCGGCTGGGGCGGGCTCAGCTCCCATGGCCCAAGTGACTCTCGAGGTGCCTTTGCCTGCTGCCACCACTTCAGCCATTGGGGCGCAGCAAGCTTCGCCTCAGGATGCTGTGGTCGCGCTGCCGCCTTCTCCTCCTACTCCACCGACTGCTGTCTCTCCAACTCCTCCTGCCGTTCTATATCGTGCTGCCGTTGAGCTGGACCGGCTGCGGTAGGATCTACTTGGCGCCGACCCTCGCTTGGTGGCCGGGCGCTTGGAGCTGGCTTCAGGATGGATTCGCTCCGACGCTTCGATTTGGGCGGCGCTGGTCCAGGCCTCGACGGCTTGCAATGAGGAGAGGCAGGTCGTCCTTGAGGCGAAGGCTGCATGTGACGCAGCCCTGGGGGAGGTGGTCGACGTCCGTGGTCGCTGCAAGGCGCTGGAGGACGAGCTGCAAGGCCTGCGGGACCAGCTCGCGAAAGAGGTCCGCCTTCGCCAAGAGTAGGAAGAAGGCGTGAAGGCTTGCGAGGCGGCCGTCGAGGGCCAGGAGGCCAAGCTCAGGAAGCGCCGCGACCGCCTAGGCGCGCTGGAGTAGGAGTTGGGGGCGAGGAAGGTCGAGCTGGACGATAAGGCCCAGGTTCTTGCCGAGGACCGCGTGGCCTTCACGGAGATGGAGGCGAAGGCTCGCTCCTCGCTGAGGATGCTTTACGACAGCGGCTTGGAGAGCCCGTTGGCTGGCACCGAGGACGGCCCCGCCAAGCTGCTTCCCTTCCTGGTTCGTGCTCTTGAAGATATCGCCCTTGGCCTTGGCCCCACGGCCGAGGCCGAGGCGCGTGTCCTGTCTTCTGCAGCGCTGACGCGGGTCCTCACCCACATCTACCTTCACGATCCCGGCGTCGACCTCGACGACCTGCTAGAGCCAGTAAGCGGCGAGCGTGCCGCTGCCACTGCCGAGGCCGTGAAGGGTCGCGCGGAGGCTCTGCTGGGGATGTTCCGGGCCTTCAGCACCAAGCCGAAGCAAGGCGCTGCCGACCCCGCTGCTCCATGTGGCGAACCCACTCCGCGCTGCTCCACCGCCGACAAGTGACTCTGTTGTGGCTCCTGTCCTGCCTTTAATTCCTGCACATGTATCATGCCTCGGGGAGGTGTTTAAACTTGCGTTTGGCATTGAGATAACAGTGTGGACTATAATATTTTCTTTTGAATTCCTTGAAATTTGCGCTTTTCCTTCCTACTTGCTTATGTTCTACGCCGGTAGAGCCCGGCCCCGCGCATACCTCACCTAGCGTTAGTCCCGACCGGAAACCAGGACGGGGCCAAGGAGTGAGGGGCTACGTGACAATTTAGTCTCCTGAGTCGCGATGCTCAGGAGTCCCCCTTGGCGCACGAACAGCAAGTAGGGAGGTATGATGTGGGTGGATCTACCGTTCTACATCTGCAGAGCCCGACCATGCGCATACCTCAACCGCCGTTAGCCTTTCGGAACTAAGGAGTGAGGGGCTACGTGACCAGTTAGGCTCCTGAGTCGCGATGCTCAGGAGTCCCCCTTGACGCTCAAACGGCCTTCGTACCTTGGCTCCGCTCAGGGAGAGACGCGCGACGAACCAGGCCCAAGGGGGCCTGGCTGGGTGGCGTGCGTCTGGGCATGACCTAGGCGCAGCCCCCGTGCCCAGCCCCCTCGCGCGGCACTCCCGAGGTGAGGCGTTACGATGAGGCTAGACACTGAGCTCTGGGCTCCCTGAGGTTGATGTGGCCCGGGGGCCGCCCTCAGTTGTTTATCACCAGCGCGGAGCATAGCGCTTCCGTATGTGTACGGGCATACCCGCTCCTCGGCAGTGTCGTCAGCCAGCGCGGAGCATGGTGCTTCCACTGGTACGTGGGAGGGGGATCCCCTCCGGGAGGAGCCCCCGGGGCATGAACAGCCCCGCCATGACACGTGGCTGGCACGGCAGGGCCTGGCGAGGTGTATCTAGGCACCCGTGAGCCAGCGCGGGACTCACGGGGCCCTACCTCTAGGCGGGTTGCGCCTGGCACTGGGCCTTATCTTGTGATGTGTCCCTGCAAATTTGGTTAGATGCCGGCACTCTACGTCCTCGGGTCCCGGCCCTCGAGCTGGTCTCAGCCGTCGCAGGTATGCCAGGCCGCGATGCCGTGGACAAGGCCAGAGGGTGAGGGCTGGAGAGCCGGTAAGAGCCCTGAGTCGCGATGCTCAGGTACCCCCCTTTAACATGCAAGTGGTCGGCATGGAGAAGAAGAGGTGCCGTGGACAGGCATCAAATAATCAAGCATGGTGGGTCGAACGCATAGCCGGAAATAAACGCAAAAGGGGTACATGCCGCTCGGTCTGGCCCGAGCGACTTGGGGGATGATGCAGCCCGAGGGGCGCCCCCAATAAGGTAAGCTAACAACATGGAATAAAAGGGATACATGCCGCAGGGATGGACCCATGCGGCCTGGGAATAATGCAGCCCTGGGGGGGCGCTCCCAGCTGGAAGTGAAACTTGAAAGATGTCACCTGATGATGTTGAGGACGAAGGAGTGTTGGTGTAGCAGACTCGGTGGGTTGCAGAAGCCGATCCTCACGAGCCCCCAGGCCCAAGGGCCTCAGGAGGCTCCGGAGGCGCTGGTGGTTCCTTGCAGACCATCTCCATCTCCGCCAGGGCTGTGGAACGCCTGGCCTCTTGAGCCTCCATGATGCCCCTCGTGAGGCGCTGGTACGTGGCAGCCGCGTTCGGCAAGCCGTAAGGCACGGGAATGTAGCTGTGGGGTGGACCTTCGCAGCGCCCCACTCGCGAGGGCCAGAGGCGCTCCAGAGAGGCGACTCGATTGAGCCCTGGTATGTCAATGCAGACACGCAGCCCACCATCCTTGCCTGGATGGGGAGCCACAGCTGGTAGGCGGCGGCCGCCTCTCATGACTCTTGACTCATGTAGCTCCTGAATGGCCTTGCCGACGAACTCCTGAGGGTCTGGCTCTCCTTGCTTTACTCCTTCTTGAGGGAAACGTGCTTCAAAACACGCCTCCATGTGGTGCCCAAGCGCCTCCCTCGTGACCTTAGCCAGGTCGGTGGCCCTCCAGGGGAGAGCCCCCGAGCCCTGCCTGAGGAGGGCGCTGGGTGCGCTTTCCTATGCGACGGAAGGAGGTTCCCCCTGGGCAGGCGCGGGCCTTGAGGGGCCTGCCTCCTGAGGGGCCGGGCCGGACGATGTCTTCTTCTTCTTGGGGGCGGTCTCGGGAAGCCTCCTGCTTCCGCGATCCGGGTCTTCCAGTGACGCGGCCTGAAAGGCTCGTTCCAGGGAACACACCACGTCCTTCTCTTCACAAGGCACCGTGATGACTCCGCCACTTCCTAGCATCTTGAGGACGTTGTAGCCGTGGTGAGTTACGACCATGAACTTGGCCAGCGCTGGGTACCCAAGGATGGCGTTGTACGGCAGGCGAATGTGAGCGACGTCGAAGTTGATGAGCTCGGTGCGGTAGTTGTCGCGTGTCCCGAAGGTGACTGGGAGCCGGACCTGCCCAATCGGGACTATGGAGCCGTCGGTGACTCCGGAGAAAGGCTTGGTCGGCTGAAGCTGGTTGTAGGGCACTTGGAGATTGTTGAATGTTTCCATGGACAGGACATTGAGCCCTGCCCCGCCATCGATGAGGGTCCTAGTGACCACCACGTTGCTGATGATTGGGGAACAAAGCATCGGGAGGACTTCGTCTGTAGCTGCACACTTGAGCTGATCTGCTGAGCTGAACGTGATGGCGCACGCCGACCACCTGAGAGGGCGCGTGGCTTCCAGCTTGTGGAGGACTGCATTCACTTCACGGGCGAAATGCTTGAAGATGCGTTGAGAGGCTGGGGCTTGAGCCCCGCCCAGGATGCAGGCGACTACGCGCGGCTCCTGGAAGCCCCCAGCCCCCTCGTCCCGATGGCGGTCCTCGTTTCTCCTTGGCTGCGGTGGCAGTGGAGGGAGGCCTGCGTTGCCTTGCGGGTGACCCTCGCGAGGCTGATCCCTCCAGTGTCCCTCGCGAGGCGGGTCTTGCCAGCGATCCTCGCGAGGTTGATCGTGCCACCCTTGGCGCGGGCCGCAGTCTTCCCAGCGTCCTGCGTTCCTTCCTCCTCCTCGCCCGTAGCCCCGGTCACCGCGGTCGGGGCGATGGCCGAACCTTCCTTCTCGCACAGCCCGGAGCTCTTTGACATTCGTTGGTGTTGTGGGTGTGGAGGTCATGGTACACACAGTACTGACTGCCCTTGGGGGGTTCCGGCAGATCTCTGCCCCGCTTGGTGTCTGGTTCTGCCGCGAGCACGGCAGCCCCCTTGCGCTTCACATCCTTGGCCTTGGGCTTCTTCTCTTCTGGGTCTGCGGCAGGCAGCTCGAGGAGGGAGAGATGCCCTTCCTCAGCTCTGGCGCACTTGGTTACCAAGTTGAACAACTCCAAGGAAGTGCACAGGTCTTCATGCATCGCCAGCTCCTCCTTCATCTTGACATCGCGCACGCCGTCGGAGAAGGCTGAGAGGATGGCCTCCTCGGTCACCTTGGGAATCTTGAGGCGTGCATTGTTGAAGCGCTGGATGTACTTCTGCAGGGTCTCTCTGGGTTGTTGCTTGATGCGGCGCATGTCGCTCACGGCGGGTGGCCGGTCGCGAGTACCTTGGAAGTTGGCGATGAAGCGGGTGCGCATCTCGTCCCAGGAGGAGATCGTGCCTGGGGCCAGGTTCAGGAGCCAGGTGTGGGCCCCGTCCTTGAGCGCCATGGGATACCAGTTCACCTTGACCTTCTCATCTCCGTTGGCAGCTTCGATGCCCAGCTCATAGAGCTGGAGGAACTCCGCAGGGTCGGCCGTGCCGTCGTAACGAGGAGGCAGGTCTGGCTTGAACTTGCCGGGCCACGCGACGCTGCGTAGCTCGGCGGTAAATGCACGGCAGCCTGCTGTGGCCACGGGAGGCCTTGGGTGAAGAAGAGCTTGGTCTTGCATGCCCCCACGCGCTGCAGCTGGGAGCAGCGCGGGGTCTTGACGCGCGGGAGCAAGAGCATGGTCGCGACGTGCTGGAGCAGGGAGCGCCCGGGCAGCTTCTTGCGGGCGAGGGACTTCTTGGCAGCTCTGCTCTTGCCGCGCTGGCACCTGACGGAGCGGGTTCTGCCCAGGGGCCACGCACCATGGAGCCATGGCACCTTCTTGAGGAGGAGGTGGCCGGGGCGCCGCCGGAGCTTCGTCGCCCGCGTGGGGCGGGGTGCGGTGAAGCGGAACGGACGGCGCTGGAGAGCCCCCTGCGGCGCGGACGAGCTCGGCGACGCGGTCGAGCCATTCTTCGTAGACGTCATCAACGGGACGGTAGCGCAGGAGCTCGTTTGCCGCGATGAGCGCATCTCGAGCCTCCATGGGTGCGCGGAGCGCGCGGGACGAAGAACCAGCTGGGGTGAGCGAGGGAGTAGCGGTGCGGCCGTCTTGCCGCACGGACGGATGCTGAGACGACGCTTGGTGCTCGTCCCCTGCCGGGCCGGTGGCGGCGTTGATGGCAGGTGATGGGGAACGGCGAGGACGCCCGCCGACAGGAGCTGTCTGGGCGACGCGAGAAGCGAGAGTGGCCCAGCGCTCGGCGCGGGCCCGACGAGGGTCAGACATGGACGCGATGGTCGGAGGAGAACGGGGTGGTGGAAGACGAATTCCGGCGCACCCCTACCTGGTGCGCCAAATGTCGGATTTCGGGTTCCGGCAGACCCTTGAGGTTCGAACACTAGGGTGCGCGTGGAGATTTCGCCTTCTACCTACCTGCACCCCTCTGCCTTGCTAAGATCTAAGCTATGGAAAGAACATCACAAGAGACAGAGGGTTTATACTGGTTCGGGCCACCGTTGTGGTGTAATACCCTACTCCAGTGTGAGGTGTGGTGGATTGCCTCTTGGGCTGATGATGATGAGCAATACAAGGAAGAACAGCCTCGCGAAGGTCTGTTCTTGGTTGGGAGGATGAACTGCTAGGGGGAGTTCAGTCACCCTTCTCTCTCTCTTCTCGATTGCGACCCTAGCTAGTTTCTGGGTTGGCCGATTCTGGATCCCCCCTACCCTGGGGGTGGCTAGTCCTATTTATAGGCAAAGGCCCTGGGCCTCTTCCCAAATATTGAGCGGGAAGGGCACCAACAATTGGCCATTTTGAAGGGGAACATTGGGTACACTTATCCTGACTAAAGTTAGTCCTCGCCTGCCAAAGACTCTGGTGGTGACGCTGGCTTGGGCTCCACAATGACTTCCTCCCTGCCGTTGGACTGGTCTTGGTCTCGTTGCACCGAAACGGGTGCCTTTGCTTGATGCTCTCGCCTGCGCTTGCTCCCTTTGCACCAAAGAGGAAAGGAGGACGCTGCGCGGGCTGGCGCCCGCCTGGCGCCTTTGGTCGTCATGGCTTGCGTCACGGGCACCTCGTGAGGTACCCCGCCTTGATCTCTCCGCCTCCTCGCGAGCCAGCCCGATGTGGCCGTGCCTGAGGAAGCTCCGTGTCGTCTGCCCCGCGAGGCTTGGCCCCTCGCGAGGGTCTTGGGTCTGCGTCGATGAAGACGGGCCGTGCTGCGCCCCATTTGAGCCACGCCGCAGCCCGCAGGCAGGCAAGTCTGGGGACCCCCGTTCCCAGAACGCCAACATGTGGGCTCTGAGCTCCATGCCTTCGATAGGACTGGGTGGAGACGTCGGGGCAGATTAATTGTCCGGCCCTTCTGCCCGAAGACACTGCGGACGCTCTCCTGACAGAGATGCTGACTCCGGCTCCTTACAAGGTGCCGGAGAAGACCAAGGGAACCCGAAAGAGTTCCCGACGCCAAGTGTTATCGGACTCATTGTCTGATAACTCCGCGACGCACTCGTCCCCTGAAGACGAGGAGGAGGATGAAGATGTTCCCCCCCAGTCGGGGGAAACAATAAAAGGAAGTCCGCCCCAATCGTGGGGGGGGGCGAAGGGTCCAAGAAGGGAAGGACTCTCCTTCCGGACTACTCCACCACCGCCGCCGAAAGCGAAGACGAGTGGCTGCTCAGGGCCAAGCCCCTGTCAAAGTCGTAAGTATTCAGATGCCAGAGTAACTCATAGCATACATTTGTCGCACTACTTCTCCTAACGCCAAATTATGATTATGCGGACCGCCACGAGCCCGTATCGACGTATCTTCGTCGAACGGCTCCCTGGGCTCGTCGGATATGGATAGCGATCCTCTTCCGACCGCCACCTCCCCTTGCCCTACGGACAATGCCGAGGTATTGTTTCAAGAGGCACCGGGTCGAGGGGAGACAGTCCCGGAGGCGCCTCAAGGCGACCTTCCGGATTCCGGGAGCAGAGGGAGCAAGGCTCCTGAGGGCTCCGAGTTTGGCCATCAGCCGAACACCGCGCCGGAACCTCTAGTGGTTCCGGATTCAGGCAGGCGGCCTCATTCCAAAAGGGGAAAGACGCCTGTGCCGGTGACCTCTGTCCATCCAGAGGCACCGGACAGTCTACTGGGAGCGCTTCGCAGCGCTTCCATCGTCGAAGAGCACCGCACTATTATGAGTGCGGTGATCCAGAAGGTTCAGTCCGCCAAGAGAGGACTGACTGAAGCCTGTGCCAGCCTTCTAATAGGCATTGAGGTAAGTATTTGAAATATAGGAAAAATATTACTGCATAGACAATAGCCCCTGATGCTCTGTTCGGTGTTCACAAAGAAAAGCCGAACAGAGGATCAAACAATATCGCAGGAGTCTAATATAAATATGTCTATATGCGTATGCAGGCTTCGCTGCTGGCCTCTGCCGCACTGACTGCGGAGGTCGCCGCACTGAAGCAGGACCTCAAAGGGTCCAAGGAAGAGCTCGGCCTTGCCAAGAGGCAGCTCGAGCAGAACAAAGGTAAGTGGTACCTAGTCTATGGATATATATAAAAAGAATGCGATTGCAAAATGACAGGATCATCGTAAATTTGCCAGGGCCACGACCAAGGTGGCGACCCTGAAGCAAGCGTTATCCGAGGCCGAAAACAAAGCGGCCAAGGAGTGCACCGAGCAGGAAAGGCAGGAGGCTCGGGTGGGCGAGGTGCAGCAAGAGCTCCATGCTCTCGTAACAAAGCACGAGGCGTTCGAGCTTGACTTGAAGATGCGAGAGTCCGAGGTTGCTGCGACCCTCGAGAGCGCAAAGAATGCCAAGGCCGAAGCCCAAAAGGCCCTCTAGGAGATTGATCCGATGAAGAAGATAGCGGCAGGTAAGGCATTCTATATGCAAAGCAAGCATGTGAAAGTAAATTACTTGTTACTTACCCGAATCCGGAGCTCTCCAGGAGCATTCACAGATTTGCCACGCAGCGTGTCGAATGCCGCACAGTTTTACCAGGCCGAGGAGGGAAGCTCAACGGAGAAGCTGTTCTGGTCTCAGTATACTGGGACCGAACACCCGATGCCTCTGAGCGACCAGCGGAAGCAACTGGTCGAGCTGCACAAGGCGGCTGAACAGGCCATGAAGAGCTTCATAGTCCGGATGTGGCCTGGCGACGCCCTTCCTCACAGCTACTTCGGCCTGGTGAGGTGGCTTATGGATGCCTGCCCACGGCTGGAAGTCATCAAGCGGTCCATCTACATCGAAGGTGCACGCCGGGCTTTCGCCCGTGTGAAGGTGCAATGGGCCAAGATGGACGCCGTGAAGCTGGTGAAGGAAGGGCCGCCGGAGGGCAAGGAGCATCGTCACCCCGAGATGTACTATGAGGGTGTCCTGAAGGGTTCCCGTCTTGTAGCGAACGAGTGCGCAAAAGATGTAATATTTGAATGAACTTGCTCGTGTAATCCCGTATTATGAAAAACTTGTCCATATGCGCTATGCAACGCTTGTCTGAATTTAAAATATTACCTTCTGTTCGGCTGTTTATCAAATCTGAGAGATGGCTAGTCATTGGCTTTCTGCCCCCACGCCACGAGTGCTGGGGTGTTCGGGATAAACCGGAGCACTCTTGTTCCCATTGTTGGGTCCTTCGAGGGAGGTGCTCAGCACAACGAACAAGGCAATCGGACCATAATGCGTTATCACTCTCACTTAGACATAGAATTCTATAATTTTAAATTTCGGCGAAGCCCCTAGTATTCGGAAGGCTGAATTAGGGGCGCGATACACGCCTTAAGCCGGACAGGGCCGACTCCTCGCTCTAAGCGGCATAAGTCTTTAGGGACTTGAAACCTCTCGAACAGCGACCCGTCTCTCGCCTTATCATGACAGTCAGTTTTAGCTTTCTCTACTGAGGTGCTTAGCCCAGCAGAACTGAGGCACAATCGCAGTAGTTCTCCCAGTGCTACCTTAGCCGATATAGTGAAACGTAAGGTACCAAAACATGGGAGCTGGGAAAACCCAACTATTGACCCAAGACATGATTCGGAGCTGATGCATATAATGCTATAAGTTCGGGGTGCCGCACTGTCGGAAGTGTTCGGACTTCTCATGCCGTATTATGGGGTATGCTTAAGCCCATAGCGTATTGGCCGTACCACAGTGTACGGGTGCTAGATGTCGTGAATGAACATATATATAAAAAGGAAGAATGCAATAATAGTCTTAATGCTATGCATTGTTTATTCAAAAAGGTGCGTTAAAGCAGAATGATACAAGTAGTGCGATAAGCAAAAAGTAGGACTGTTTGACATGTCCCTTCCAAGGGCAAGCTAGGGAATAGTATTAAAGCAAATATTTCACTCGTTATCGTAATCCACCTCGGAGTTTCGTGGTGTAACGTAGCTTTCTGCCTCCTTGGTTGCTGCATCATGTGTTTGGCAATCATGCTGCCGGACAGGTTTCCAGAGATTAAAGTCCTGAAAGAGAAAAATAACAAAGCGGGAAGCCCCTAGTGCGGTTTAAGCCGCGACTTGGGGCGTGCCACAGTCATGCCCCCATCCCCGCTTGTGCCCATGGTATTTTTAATGCATAATTATGTACGCGTGGCACGGATTTCGCCGTTTGGCTGGGACCGGGGTGGGGGCCGCATTGCTATGCGAGCTCGGAACGTGCCAGGCGGTCCTGTTGCCGATTACTCCGGACGCGCTTGAAGGTGTTGGGGTCCTTAATCACCGAACTAGTGGATTGCCTTAAGAGGCTGCTTTGTGCTTCTGCTGTGAGGGCCGCAGTGTGCTCCTGTGCGGATAGAGCGCTCTGTGTTTCCATTGACTGTGATGACCCCCCAAGGTCCTGGCATTTTGAGCTTGAGATATGCATAATGCGGTACCGCATTGAATCTTGTGAATGCGGTTCGCCCGAGCAGTGCATGGTAGCCACTGCCGAACGGGACTATGTCGAAAATTAACTCTTCGCTTCGGAAGTTATCCGGGGATCCGAAGACCACTTCCAGTGTGACTGAGCCTCTGCAATGGGCCTCTACACCTGGTATGACGCCTTTAATGGTCGTTTTTGTGGGTTTGATCCTTGAGGGATCTATACCCATTTTGCGCACTGTGTCCTAATAAAGCAGGTTCAGGCTGCCGCCGCCATTCATAAGGACTCGAGTGAGGTGAAATCCGTCAATGATTGGGTCTAAGACCAATGCGGCGAATCCGCCATGACAGATACTAGTCGGGTGGTCCCTGCGGTCGAAGGTGATCGGGCAGGAAGACCATGGGTTGAACTTTGGGGCGACTGGCTCCAATGCATATACGTCCCTGAGCGCATGCTTCCGCTCCCTCTTGGGGATGTGAGTTGCGTATATCATGTTCACCGTCCGCACTTGTGGGGGGAACCTCTTCTGTCCTCCGGTGTTCGGCTGCCGGCGCTCCTCCTCGTCATCGCTATGTGACCCCTTGTCTTTATTTTCGGCATTTAACTTACCGGCCTGCTTGAACACCCAACAATCCCTGTTGGTGTGGTTGGCTGGCTTGTCAGGGGTGCTGTGTATTTGACACAAGCGATCGAGTATACGATCCAAACTGGACGGGCCCGGAGTGCTTCTTTTGAATGGTTTTTTCCGCTGGCCGGGTTTAGAGCCTTTGAATCCGGCATTGACTGTCGTATCCTCGGTACTGTCGCTGTTAATGTGGCGCTTATGTTTGTTGCGATGTGACCTGCCGTTGCCATCCTTGGTATCCGATGTACCATGGTTCTTTGATATGTTATTGTTGCGAGCCAACCAGCTGTCTTCTCCCGCACAAAAGCGGGTCATGAGTGTCGTGTGGGCTGCCATAGATTTCGGCTTTTCCTGGCCAAGGTGCCGGACAAGCAATTCGTCGCGGATGTTGTGCCTGAAAGCTGCTAGGGCCTCTGCATCCGGACAGTCGACGATTTGATTTTTCTTTGTTAGGAACCGTGTCCAGAATTGCCTGGCCGATTCCTCTGGTTGCTGAATTATGTGGATTAAGACATCGGCATCTGGTGGTCGCACATAAGTGCCCTGAAAGTTGTCGAGGAATGCGGTCTCCAGATCTTCCCAACAGCCAATGGACTCTGCTGGCAAGCTGTTGAGCCAATGCCGAGCTGGTCCTTTGAGTTTGAGTGGGAGGTATTTGATGGCGTGTAGGTCATCACCGCGGGACATGTGTATGTGCAGAAGGAAATCCTCGATCCATACCGCGGGATCTGTTGTGCCGTCATATGATTCTATATTTACGGGTTTGAAACCCTCTAGGATTTGATGATCCATTACTTCGTCTGTGAAGCATAAGGGGTGTGCGGCACCTCTGTATTGGGCTATATCGCGACACAGCTCAAATGAGTCTTGCCCGCTGTGTTCGGCCCGGCCGGACTTACTTTTACTGTATCCGGCATGACGATTATCGTCTCGCTTAGTGGCGCGCCCTCGTGATCCGTAGATCGATCTTGCATGTTTTGCTTTGTCCTCCAATACGTCTCACAGGTCTGGCGTATTTCCCCATGCCTTTTTATTTGAATGTCGTTGGGGTGCGGGCTGAGCTTTTGGCTGGAATGTTTCTCTATTGCGGCCACGAGGTGGCCGATCAACATCGTCATACACCGGGGATGTAGGTATCGGTGCTTCCTCCTCCAGTCGGGGTAGCAACCTGCACTTTGGGTAACTCTTGGAGGGGCGTTCGAGTTTGTATTCCTCGGCCGCCAGGAATTCAGTCCATCTGTCAGCTAGCAAATCTTGATCAGCTTGAAGCTGCTGCTGCTTTTTCTTGAGGCTATTTTCCGTGGCTATAAGCCGGCGCTTTGTAACGCCCTCGATGCGGCTATAGCTCCCACGTGTCGAGGCCCGACTTAGAGACATAACCGCATTGAAAGCAATGTCGCAAGTCAGGCAATCATTACAACATCCCATGTAATACATAATAAAAGGGGGAGATACATAGTTGGCTTACACTCGCCACGTCACATCAGAGTACATAAATAACATCCATCAAACAAACACTCATGGCCCGGCTACGGCGCCAAAATGGAAAAGAACCCAACATGCGACAAGGCCCTGAATCAAACCCCAACGAGGCACCACTACTGATCATCGGGAAAGGAAACATAATAACGCTGAGAGTCCTCGTCGAACTCCCACTTGAGCTCGTACTTGTCACCTGGAGCGGAATCACCTGGACCTGCATCTGGAGTTATAGTATCTGTGAGCCACAGGGACTCAGCAATCTCGCACCCTCGCGATCAAGACTATTTAAGTTTATAGGAATGGATAAGGCAAATGTATGTGGAGCTGCAGCAAGCGACTAGCATATGGGGTGGCTATCTTATACGCAAAAGAGAGCGAGAAGAGGAGGCAAAGCGCGAACGAGAATCTAGAAGGATATCCTGCGCAAACATAACTCCAACACCGTGTCCACTTCTCGGACTCCGCCGAGAAGAGGCCATCACGGTAACACACACAGTTGATTCATTTTAATTAATTAAGGTTCAAGTTATCTACAACCGGACATTAACAAATTCCCATCTGCCCATAACCGCGGGCACGGCTTTCGAAAGTTCAATCCCTGCAGGGGGTCCCAACTTAGCCCATGACAAGCTCTCACGGTCAACGAAGGAATAGACCTCCACCCGAGACACACCGATCAGACTCGGCAACCCGGTACAACAAGACAATTCGACAGTTTAAAACAAGATCAGCAACACCACCCGAATGTGCCGACAAATCCCGATAGGAGCTGCACATATCTCTTTCTCAGGGCACACTCAGATGAGCCAGACGTCGGGTAAGCCAGCCCAGAGTTGCCCCTGGTAGCCTCGGACATCGCTCAGTGGGACCAACACTCAGAGGAGCACTGGCCCGGGGGGGTTAAAATAAGATGACCCTTGAGTCTGCAGAACCCAAGGGAAAGAAAAGGCTAGGTGGAAAATGGTAAAACCAAGGTTGGGCATTGCTGGAAAAGCATTAATCAAGGCGAAATATCAAGGGGTTCCCATTATAACACAACCGCGTAAGGAACGCAAAATCCGGGAACATAACACCGATATGACGGAAACTAGGGCGGTAAGAGTGGAACAAAACACTAGGCGAGAGGCCGAGCCTTCCACCCTTCACCAAGTATATAGATGAATTAAGATAACATAGCAATATAATGATATCCCCAACAAGAAAAATAAATGATGTTCCAACAAGGAACGGCCTCCAAACTTCACCTGCAACTAGCAACGCTATAAGAGGGGCTGAGCAAAGCGGTAACATAGCCAATCAACGGTTTGCTAGGACAAGGTGGGTTAGAGGTTTGACATGGAAATTGGGAGGCTGACAAGCAAAAGGTAGGCATCGTAGCATTGGCATAGCAAGAGCGAGCAAACTAGCATAGCAAAGATAGTAGTGATTTCGAGGGTATGATCATCTTGCCTGCACAGTTGTCAGAGTTGACTGGATCCTCAAGAGCAAACTCAACGGGCTCCTCGGTAGCGAACTCGTCTCCCGGCTCTACCCAACAAGACAAAACAAGCAACAAGGATACAATCAACCACGTGCAAGACCAAGCAATATGATGAAATGATGATATGCTATGCGGGATGCGATGCGGGATGCAAAATGCAAGATATAACAGGAAATGCATGAACCTGGCCTCAACTTGGATTTCCAAGGGTGCCACTGGATAGAGGGGATGAAATCGCTTGAAAACGATATAAAGATCATTGGAATCGGAGTTATGGTTTGGAAATGGCAAGCGTTTTAAGATATGACACCGGTCTGCGATTTACAGCAAGTAGGCATCTAAATGCAACGAAATGAACATACTACAGCCACCAAACAAGACAAAAAAACACATGGCAGGGATGCACACAAGATGCTTAACAAAACACTAGCACTGAGCCACGGCCAAATCATCCATTAAGAGGTTCAAACAAGCATGGCAAAAACGCAAATGCAAAACAGATTCCAGACTTAGTGAAATTAACACTTGTCTGAAATTTCAGATCACGAAGCCCTCTTCGGAGCAGCAAAACAACATGATACATGACCTGAACATGACAAGTAAGAACATGGCATGGGGATACTCAACAAGCTTAACAAAAGACCCAAAGTGACCTGGGGCCAAAAGGGTTCACAAAATATATTAACGGGCACACGAACATAGCTAAATCACAATCAGTTTTCAGACTTAGTGAAAACTGAGACATGCTGAAATACAACTCACGAAGGCATGTAAACAAGCTCGATGCACTCACCACGGTGCAAGTCATGGCAAGGCAAGCATACATCCATTAATAAGGCACAAAATACAAGCTAGAAATGTCAAGAACAATGGCATAGCATACACGGATCAACTACAACAATGCCGGCAAAATCGCAAACGAGTCGACGATCTGCCCAGATTCACCACGAAGCAAAAGTAGAGCTCGATTGACTCAAGATAGGGTGCTCCATAATTACAAATAAAGACATGGATGGATAGAGCATAACATGATTAACAAAACTCCTTTACTGATCATCCTCCAAAGAGGCACGGATCACTAGGAAACAAGCTGAACATATGGCATCATGAACTAAAATATCCCAGACTTTGTGAAAACAACTAAGTCCCTGAAAACAGATTTACCGGGTGCCTCTCTTTGCGAGCTTGCACAAGTCACCACACACATCCTAAAAATGCATGGGTTGCACCTCTGGAAATAAGGCAAAATGATTAACAAAACATATGAAGGACTCACAGGCATAGCATGCACAAAATAATCATGGCAAAAATGACAAAAGTCTAAGATGAACTAGCGGATCTGACAATTAACTCACGAAGCCTCCTTCTAACAGCATTTTGGGCATCAAGATGAGCTCAAATGAAAATGATGCAGTGGAATTAAATGATGTACTCGTCGAGACGAACATTTTGATATATCATATGTCCAAAACAGAGCTACGGATGCAAAGTTACGGGCGGTCAAAGTATGCATAAAAGATTAGAGGGAGAGGGAAAATGTCAACCGAGATTAGGGTTTTTTTTAGATCTGAGATCCAGATCGGCCCAGGGCACTGTTCATGCGCGCGTCTCCCGAGGATGGCCGGTGCCGGAGGGAACCGAGGAAGGGGAGGCCGGGCTCCGCCGGCGACGAGGTGGTGGCGGCGCGGCCGGGGACGGGCGGTGGCGACCCGGCGTGGAGGCGGGGCGACGAGGTGGCGGCGGCTGACGGCCCGCGGCGGCGCCGGAGTGGCGGCGACGGCCGGAGGCAGGGGCGGCGCGGGGAGCGCGGCGGGGTTCCGGCGAGGCAGCGGCCGCCGGCGAGAGGAGGCGGGCGGCGCTGCGGTGGCGCGGGCGCGGCCCGGGTGGAGCGAGGAGGGGGCCCGCGGTGGGCCTGGGCGGGCCGGCGCGGTGGCGGCGATGCGGTCCCGCCCCGGGGACAGGTGGCAGTGCGAGAGTGGCCGGGCGCGGCAGGGCGGACGTGTCCGGTCCGATCCGGACGCGTCCGGCGGCTGGAGATCTGTTTTTTTTAGAACTAGGGTTCGAGGAGGAAGACGAGATCCGAAAATGGAGGGGGTATAAATAGGCATAAGTAGAGCTAGGAGAGTCCAAATGAGGTGCGGTTTTCGGCCACGCGATCGTGATCGAACGCTCTAGGACATGGAGCAGAGTTTGGTGGGTTTTGGGCCAAATTTGAGGGGTGTTGGGCTGCAACACACACGAGGCCTTTTCGGTCCCTCGGTTAACCGTTGGAGTATCAAACGAAGTCCAAATGATACGAAACTTGACAGGCGGTCTACCGGTAGTAAACCAAGGCCGCATGACAAGTCTCGGTCCAATCCGGAAATGTTTAACCCCCACACACGAAAGAAAGCTAGAAATGGCCACCGGAGGAGAACGAAGCGCCGGAATGCAAAACGGACAACGGGGAAAATGCTCAGATGCATGAGACGAACACGTATGCAAATGCAATGCACATGATGACATGATATGAGATGCATGAAAACGAAAACAACACACGGAGACAAAGACCCGAACCCGAGGAAATAAATATAGCTTAACGCCGGAAACGGCAAGAGTTGGAGTACAAATTGGGAAAATCGTATCTGGGGCGTTACACGCTTGAAGCGCTCTTGTTCGACGGGATCCTCTCGCATGACGAATTCGTCATCACCGAGGCTTGCCTCGTCTTCGGAGGGAGGCATTTAATTATCATCCTCCGCCTCTCCATCTACCGCTCTCTCAGGAGGGCTGGCCTCTCCATCCTCCATCCCTAAATCTTGCTGGAGGGGATTGTTGCCGTCTTCGGCACTGTCCGGAGTGCTATTATCTCCTGAGCCGGTATCACCACTTTCGCCTTGGCGGGACTTAGAGCGGCGCCGCTGACGCCGGCGCTTGGGTTGCTTCTTGGAGGGGTCATCCTCCGTTGTCTCGTCGCCATTGCCTTCTTTGGGAGTGTCCACCATGTATATATCGTATGATGAGGTGGCTGTCCAGTGCCCTGTGGGCAGTGGTTCCTCTTCGCCTCCCGTATCATCGTCCATACCGTCGATGTCTTCGGATTCGAAGTCGAGCATGTCGGTTAAGTCATCGATAGTGGCTACTAAGTGGGTGGTGGGTAGGCGGCGAATTTCTTCGTCATCCGCATCCCAATCCTGCCGGACGTAGTTCGGCCAGGATTCTCCTGACAAGGAGAGAGACCTTAATGAGTTCAGTATGTCGCCGAAGGGCGAGTGCTGAAAAATATCCGCAGAGGTAAACTCCATGATCGGCGCCCAATCGGATTCAATAGGAACGGGCACAGGCAGTTCGGAGTCCGTGGCCGGAGAGGGATCTGGCAGTTTGGTAACACGACTCTGTTGAAGGGTAAGTTCGATATTCGGCTCGATCGCCGCTGAGGATACGGCCTCCGTGACGGGGTCTATCCACCCGTCCATGGATGGCGCAACTGGCTCCAAATTGAGGCTCAGAGCGGCTGCCGGTGCGATCTCCTGAATACGGTCCGATGGTAGAGCTAAATCGTGCTCATCATGACCGCGTGGCGCACAAGGCAGGGGCTCGAATCCGTCGAAGATCAAGTCTCCGCGGATATCGGCCGTGTAGTTTAAGGTTCCAAACCTGACCTGGTGGCCAGGGGCATAACTTTTGATCTGCTCCAGATGGCCAAGCGAGTTGGCCCGCAGTGCGAAGCCACCGAACACACAGATCTGTCCAGGGAGAAAAGTCTCACCCTGGACTGCATCGCTATCGATGATAGTAGGAGCCATCAAGCCTAACAGCGACGACACGGAGGAACTCTCAATGAAAGCACCAATGTCGGTGTCAAAACCGGCAGATCTCGGGTAGGGGGTCCCGAACTATGCGTCTAAGGCGGATGGTAACAGGAGGCAGGGAACACGATGTTTTGCCCAGGTTTGGGCCCTCTTGATGGAGGTAAAACCCTATGTCCTGCTTGATTTATTCTTGATGATATGAGTATTACAAGAGTTGATCTACCACGAGATCGGAGAGGCTAAACCCTAGAAGCTAGCCTATGGTATGATTGTATGTTTTCGTACGGACTAAAATCCTCCGGTTTATATAGACACCGGAGGGGCTAGGGTTACATAAGGTCGGTTACAAAGGAGGAGATATACATATCCGTATTTCCTAGCTTGCCTTCCACGCCAAGTAGAGTCCCATCCGGACACGAGACGAAGTCTTCAATCTTGTATCTTCATAGTCCAACAGTCCGGCCAAAGGATATAGTCCGGCTGTCCGGAGACCCCCTAATCCAGGACTCCCTCACTCACGAAACATATCTTTGTCTCCAGTCATATGATCGGTACACCCACTATCCAGAACCCATTCCTTTCCTCCAATCATGTAGCTGTGAAGATTAGCCATAAGACCAAAGTGTCTCATTGCATCATCAAGATCATAGTCACTATCATCATCCTCATCATAGTATCCATGTTCAACATCGTCATGTGGTGGATAAATTCGCAGAGAGAGTGATTCATTAGAAGTATGACCGTAACAATGTTCATCTCTATGAACTCTAATGACTTCGGAAATGATACTGCTAATGATTCCAACATCTCCTTTGGCACTTGTAAGATTAGTAAGCTCAAATAAACAATCACCAAATTTGGGATCATTGGAACTCATCTTACTCAAGGCAATAGGCTTATGAAGAATCTCATCTAACTTTTTCAAGGAATAGTTTGGAAATCGTTCCTCAAGGAATCTCCATATGGTGTAGGCACAACCAAGAGCGGGCAGGCTAGCAAGGAAGTTTCTGGGCAAACCTCTAGTGATTAAATTGACGGTTCTAAGATTATGGATCATGTCAGTAGACTCATCAAGCGTAGGATGCAAAGGATCAACATGAGGTGCACAAGGGCTACTAATGTACTTGTTCAAATGATATTCATTGAAAATCTCAAGCATCTCATTTTTTCACTCATGAAAGTACTCTCCATAAAGTATAGGCACTCTATGTCTAAGACTTCCCAACGTAGAGTCATCCATCTTCCTCCAAAGGTGTTTAAACCAAAGCAATGGAGACCAACGCTCTAGTACCAATTGAAAGGATCGAGAAGAGGTGTCTAGAGGGGGGTGAATAGACTCTTAGTACGAAAAGTGCAGTTTTTAATTTCTTTAAGTTGAAGTGGAGTTTTACCACAAGTTTAAACATTCACAATACATATCAAGCAAGCATCACAAGAGTATATAAGCAGCGGAAAGTAAATCATGCAAGTTGCAAGAATGTAAAGGGATGGGATTTGAGTGTGCAAACGCAATTGGAGACACGGAGATTTTTGGTATGGTTCCGATAGGTGGTGCTATCATACATCCACGTTGATGGAGACTTCAACCCACGAAGGGTAATGGTTGCGCGAGTCCACGGAGGGCTCCACCCACAAAGGGTCCACGAAGAAGCAACCTTGTCTATCCCACCATGGCCATCGCCCATGAAGGACTTGCCTCACTAGGGTAGATCTTCACGAAGTAGGCGATCTCCTTGCCCATACAAACTCCTTGGTTCAACTCCACAATCTTGACGGAGGCTCCCAAGTGACACCTAGCAAATCTAGGAGACACCACTCTCCAAACGGTAATAGATGGTGTGTTGATGACGAACTCCTTGCTCTTGTGCTTCAAATGATAGTCTCCCCAACACTCAGCTCTCTCTCATAGGATTGGATTTGGTGGAAAGAGGGTTTGAGTGGAAAGCAACTTGGGGAAGGCTATAGATCAAGATTTATGTGGTTGGAATGGAATATCTTGACCTCAACACAAGTGTAGGTGGTTCTCTCTCAGAAAATGTATGTTGGAAGTGTAGGCATGTTCTGATGGCTCTCTCCACGAATGAAGAGTGGGTGGAGGGGTATATATAGCCTCCACACAAAATCTAAACTTTACACACAAATCACCGAACTCGGTGGGACCGAATCATGAAACTCGGTCAGACCAATTTAGTTCAAAATGTGAACGTTAGGATTTTCGGTGGGACTGACATTATCAGCTTGGTAGGACCGATGTGCTAGGTTCAGGGTAAAGCCTCATCTCGGTTGGACCGATTACACAAACTCGGTGGGACCGATTTGGGTAATAAGCAAAACAGAGAGTTGGACAAGCAAACCGGGTGAGACCGATTGCATATTTCGATGAGATCAAAATTACTGCAATAGGCAACAGAGAGTTGGCAAGCCCATCTCGGTGAGACCAAGATCCCATCGGTGTGACTGAATTGACTAGGGTTTCTAGTAGTGGCTATGTCAAGTGAATTCGGTGGCACCGGGTAGGAAATTTCGGTGGGGCCGAGTTTGACTTTTGGTTTGGGACATATGTGGATATGAGAAAGTAGTTGAGGGATTTGGAGCATATCACTAAGCACTTTGAGCAAGCAAGCCATTAAGAAACACCTCATCCCCTTTTAATAGTATTGGCTTTCCTATGGACTTAATGTGATCTTGGATCACTAAAATAGAAAATGTAGAGTCCTGAGCTTTGAGCTTGAGCCAATCATTTGTCCTTATCATCTTGAAGGGGTTCCACATCCTCTAGTCCACGCCACTCCATTGTTGAACTTATCTGAAACATACTAGATGAGAACATTAGTCCAACAAGAGATATGTTGACATTAATTACCAAAATCACCCTGGGAGCACTTGTGCTTTCAACCAACTAGGAGGAAATATGATCGTACTTAAGTATTGGGTGTAGCTAATATTTGAGTGTGTTTCATGAATGGATCAATGTTTGAGCATGATGGGCTAGGGATAACTTATTTTAGCGTTGATATTTTGAAATACATTGTTGCTTATTAATATGCTTGAGTATCTAAATTATCATGTCAAAACTAGACTATTGCTTTGAACAACTAAAAGTCCAATTGTCCATGCTATAAAGAAAAGAATATGATATGACATGATAGGCAGCATTCCACATCAAAAATTCTGTTTTTATCACTTACACACTCGAGGACGAGTAGGAGTTAAGCTTGGGATGCTGATACGTCTCCAACGTATCTATAATTTTTGATTGTTCCATGTTGTTATACTATCAATCTTGGATGTTTTATAATCATTTTATAGTCATTTTATATCATTTTTGGTACTAACCTATTGACATAGTGCCAAGTGCAAGTTCTTGTTTTTTCTGTGTTTTTTACATCAAGGAAAATCAATATCAGACGGAGTACAAATGCCATGAAACTTTACGAAGAATTTTTATGGGCCAAAAGGAACACAACGGGCCCTGGCTGCACCTAGGGGGGGTGCCCCGAGGGGGCAAAACCCACCAGGGCGCGCCAGGAGGCCCATGCGTGCCCTGGTGGGTTGTGCCCACCTCGGGTGCCCCCCGGAGCGCCTCTTTGCTCTATAAATACCCTAAAAATCCCAATACCCTATGGGAGTCGACGAAATATTCATCCAACTGCCGCAGAGTCCAGAACCACCAGATCCAATCTAGACACCATCTCGGATGGAGTTCACCACCTCCATTGGTGCCTCTCCGATGATGCGTGAGTAGTTCTTTGTAGACCTTCGGGTCCGTAGTTAGTAGCTAGATGGCTTCATCTCTCTCTCTCTCTCTTGATTCACAATACAATGGTCTCTTGGAGATCCATATGATGTAACTCTTTTGCGGTGTGTTTGTTGGGATCCAATAAACTTTGAGTTTATGATCAGATCTATCTTTTTATATCCATGAAAGTTATTTGAGTTTCTTTGATCTCTTATACGCACGATTTCTTATAGCCTTGTATTTCTTCTCTGATATTTGGGTTTGTTTGGCCAACTTGATCTATTTATCTTGCAATGGGAAGAGGTACTTTGTAGTGGGTTCGATCTTACGGTGCTTGATCCCAGTGACAGAAAGGGAACCGACACGTATGTATCGTTGCTACTAAGGATAAAACAATGGGGTCTATCTCTACATAGATAGATCTTGTCTACATCATGTCATCGTTCTTATTGCATTACTCCGTTTCTCCATGAACTTAATACACTAGATGCATGCTGGATAGCGGTCGATGTGTGGAGTAATAGTAGTAGATGTAGGCAGGAGTCGGTCTATTAATCTTGGACATGATGCCTATGTAATGATCATTGCCTGGATATCATCACGATTATTCGAAGTTCTATCAATTGCCCAACAGTAATTTGTTTACCCACCGTTTGCTATTTTTCTCGAGAGAAGCCACTAGTGAACCTACGGCCCCCGGGTCTTCTTTCTCATATATTTGCTTTTGCGATCTACTTTTATTTGCTTTTATTTCTAGATCTATTAATCCAAAAACCCAAAAATACTTTGCAGCACTTTATTTTATTTGCGATCTATTTATGCAATCTATTACAACTTTTTCCCGTCACACACCAATTTCTGGCACCGTTACCCAAAAGGGATTGACAACCCCTTTAACACATCGGGTTGCGAGGATTAGTTATCTGTGTGCAGGGGTTGTTTACATTGCGTTGCTTGGTTCTCCTACTGTTTCTATAACCTTGGTTTCATATCTGAGGGAAATACGTACCGATGTTGTGCTACATCACCCCTTCCTCTTTGGGGAAATACCGATGTAGCTTCGAGCAACATCAGTATCAGAGCAAGGTACTCCCTTGTTCTGTGTGATTTTGGTTTAACCGCCTGGAGTTTTTGTTATGTCAACCATAGGTATGATTGAAGTCTCTGCTGGGTGTCCTACCTTCGATGGGACTAACTACCCCTACTGGAAGAACAAGATGTGAATGCATCTTGAGGCAATTGACAACGATCTATGTTCCCTCTGTCACTCCTACCATCAACGCTGCTGATGTGAAAAGATTCAAGCATCTCGATTCTCAAGCGAAGGACATCATATGTGGCCATCTGAGCAAAGGGAGGTATGGCAGAGTAAGTGCTTTGGAGACTGCTAAGCTTATCTAGGATAGGCTGTCCAAGGTCAACGAAGGAGTCTCAACATAGCGTGACTCTCAAGTTGATGTTCTTCGCAATCTCTTCAACTTCTTCAAATGACTCGACAATGAAAATGTTCAGCAAACCTTCGATTGCCTCACTGACATTTCAAATGAGCTTCAAGCACTTGGTGCCACTAACATCACCGACCATGAGGTGGTGAAGAAATTGCGGGGATCGCTTGATTCCTCATTTGATAGTCAGGCATTGATGATACAAGAACGTGGAGACTACAAGTCACTTAATCCTGCTGATATCCTTGAGAGGCTAAACACTCATGAGTTCCAACTTGCTGAGAACAGAGATCTCTATGGACCAAGCTATGGCAGATCACGCGCTCTAAAGGCCAAGGAAGTCTCTGAATCTGAAGGTGAGGATTCTGGTAGCAGCCTTGGTGATTCTGAAGAACTGAGCCAGGAGCTAGCAATGCTCATGAGGAAATTCTAGAAGTTCTCAAGGCATGTCCGCTTTGGTAACTCCTCAAGAAGTGATGACATGAGAACAGATTCATCATCACGTGACTACAAGACGAGAACTTGCCACAAATGCAAGAAACATGGCCACTACATCCAAGATTGTCCTCAATGGTAGAAGGAATCAAAGAAGAATAAATACAAGGATTACAGTTCTGATGACTCAAAGAAGAAGAAGAAATCTTCAAAGTCCTCATCATCAAAATCCTCAAAGTCTTCATCTCTCAAGAAGAGCAGCTCCAAAAAGGCTCGGGCATTTATTGGCAAGGAAATGGACTCTGGAGCTGAATCTGAGGAAAATGTGGAAGAGGAGGCATCTGAGGAGTCAGACTCTGGTGTGGCGAGCCTAGCCCTCGCTACTGCGTTCGTCAGCAAGTCCATCTTCAACTCTGAGGAAAATGACCTCCCCAACACCGCTGACGACGGGAATGATGACTACGCTCGCCCACCTATTGCTTCATGGCAAAAGGTGCAAAGGTACTCAAATATCCCTCCTCTGAATCAAGTGAGGATGAATCTGATGAAAACCTCAAGCCTAGCTATTCTAAACTTGCTAAGATTGCTGTGAGACAACAAAAGGCTTTGGAAAAAGTTCAAAATATGCTAGACAAAAGGGATGTATGTTGGGTGAAGAAATGGATCGCACTAAAACTTTGACTGAAAATATTCAGAGACTTCAGACGAAGTTTGATAATCTTCAAAGTCATCATAACACTCTCTTATCTGATCATGAGAAGATTTCTTATGAATTTGTTCAAAGAAAGCAAGATCTTGAGCAGCTAAGGGTGAGTTATGAAGATCTTCAGAAGGAAAGCGATTCATTGCTTGCTCAACAGATCGGTTCCGCTTAGGTTGAATTCATTCCACCATGTTTGAAATGCATTGAACGTGAATCTGCTAATTCTTCACCTGAAAGTTCAAATGCTTCTATTGCTGCAAATTCTTCAACTGTCTCTACTATCACAAATTCCTCATCTAAGGATGTTGCTAGTATCACTAACCATGCAAGGCTGAAGGAATTGTATGTGATAGGCATGTACAAAAGCCTCAAAGGGCATCAGGCTCTTTGTGATGTGCTTAAAAAGAAGATCCTCAACGGGAACCCTAGGAAAGAGGGTATTGCCTTTGAGAGGAAACTCAATGCTGATGGGACCTACTGGAAACCTGAGCAGTATCCCAAAACCTCATGGGTTGCTACAAAGGGACCTCCAGTGGATCCATCTACTTTATCTGGCTTTACATGTGAATCTTCATATTCTTCTAATGAGTCATTTGACTCCAATTATAAACTGTTCAAAAATTAGAATGGTCAAGTATTTTCTAGATATGTTGGCACTAACTGCAGGAACGGCCCCCTATGAAGAAAATCTGGTTTCCCAAAAGGTGCATTGAAAGTCTTCAGGTGAATGTCATCATGACTCCACCTATGAAGAACAGGAACCCCAGATCAAATTCTTCATATGGACCAAAGTCTTCACACAGATCCAAGTTCTCATATGGACCAAATTCTTCACGTGGATCAAATTCCTCATATGGATCCAGATCCTCATATAAACATCATCGTGCTAACACTTCTGTTTCGCGGGGAAGATCTATGGGTTATGAATATGTGCACTATTCTTCAAATCATTATGTTCATAAGTCCTCAAAGAATTTCTCTGCTAATTCATATGCTTACTCTAACCCTTCTTCTGTGAAACGAAGTGGACTGGCTTCTATGCAACCTTTTTCTTATGGAGCTCGCAGAATGATGAACTCTTTGCCACCCCTACAGATGTGGGTGGTGAAGAAAAAGAACTAATCTCTTTTGCAGGGTCAGGTCTCCAGACGAACTTAAACATCTGAAGAATTTGCTGGAGACCTAAATATGCTTGAAAGGATGCAAGCTAATCATGAAGAAATGAACTTTCATTTCTCATGTCCTCATACTACTATATCTGTTCTAGTGCTTGATGAAAGTGATCTGATGAATTTGATGTCATATTATTCATTACTGAAGTATATGAGTTCGTAAGATGTACTAATTCATCTGCAGGATGATCAACCCAAAGCCACTGAGTGGGTCCTTGACGGTGGATGTACAAATCACATGACTGGTGACATGAACTTATTGATGGATACTACTTTATCTCCATCACATCTGAAGCATATCACCTATGCTGACAAATGCAAAAGCAAGGTATTGGGTCTAGGTAAGGTTGCAATCTCAAAGGATTGACACATGGACAAAGTCATGCTTGTCGAGTCCTTAGGGTTTAACCTCATGTCTGTCTCAATGCTTTGTGATCTTGCTATGGTTGTTGTGTTCGGCAAGTATCGTTGTGTTGTGGTCATGGAAGCTGAAAATTCCAAAGTCTTCGAAGGCTTTAGAAGAGGAGATTTGTATATTGTTGATTTCTCTATAGGACCACAACCTGCTACATGTCTACTTGCAAAAGCTTCAGAAGGCAGGCTATGGCATCAACGACTTGGTCATGCTGGCATGAGGAACTTGGACACTCTAGCGAAGAAGAAGCATGTCATTGGCATTGAGGGTGTCAAATTCCTCAAGGACCATCTGTGTGGAGCTTGTGAAGTTGGAAAGATGACCAAGGCCAAGCATCCCTCAAAGACCATCATGACCACCACTCGTCCATTTGAATTGCTTCACATGGATCTCTTTGGCCCTACTCATTATGCCACATTTACTAATGCTGCATCCCTATATGGCTTTGTCATTGTTGATGACTATTCTCGTTACACATGGGTGCATATCATCACTTACAAAACTGAAGTGCAGGAAGTCTTCAAACGATTTTCCTCTAGGGCTTCAACCAACTTTGATGTGAAGATCAAGCACATCAGAAGTGACAATGCAACCGAGTTCAAGAATACTGGTATTGATGACTATATTGATGAACTTGCTATTACTCACGAGTTATCTGCTCCTTATACTCCCCAGCAGAATGGCATCATGGAGCATAAGAACAGGACTCTTGTTGAGATGGCTCACACTATGCTTGATGAATACAAGACGCCTCCTCGCTTCTGGCCTGAGGCAATTGATACTGCGTGCCACATCATCAACAGGGTATATCTTCACAAATTCTTAAGAAAGACCTCATATGAACTTCTTGAGGGAGTCCTGAACTAAGGGGTCCTTGGGCGTCCGGCTTGTTATCTATGGGTCGGACTGATGGGCTGTGAAGATATGATGACCGAAGACTATAGCCGTGTCCGGATAGGACTCTCCTTGGCGTGGAAGGCAAGCTTGGCGAACAACTATGAAGATTCCATATTATGTAACCAACTATATGTAACCCTAGATCCCCCTGATGTCTATATAAGCCAGAGGACTTAGTTCGGATAGGGGATACTCAATACTGTAGTCATATAGGCTAGACTTCTAGGGTTTAGCCATTACGATCTCGTGGTAGATCAACTCTTGTAACACTCATATTCATCAATATCAATTAAGCAGGACGTAGGGTATTACCTCCATCAAGAGGGCTCGAACCTGGGTAAAACATCGTGTCCCCTGTCTCCTGTTACCATCAACCTTAGACACACAATTCGGGACCCCCTACCCGAGATCCGTCGATTTTGACACCGACATTATTGCTTTCATTCAGAGCTCCATTGTGCTGTCCCTGAAAGGTTTGATGGCCCCTTCAATCGTCAATAATGGCGCTGTCTGTGGAGAAACCTTCCTCCACGGACAGATCTTCGTGTTCGGCGGCTTTGCACTGCGGGCCAACTCGTTTGGCCATCTGGAGCAGATCGAAAGCTACGCCCCTGGCCATCAGGTCAGATTCGGGAGCTTGAACTACGTCGTGGACATCCGTGGAGACTTGATCTTCGCCGGATTCGATACCACAGTAGCCGCTCCCGATCACCCCGACAATCATGACCTAAATCTGTCATCGGGCCGCATCCAGGAGATCGCTCCTATAACCGCTCCGGCCCTAGAGCCGAAGCAGGCCGCACCATCCAAAGACGGGAGGATTAACCCCACTACGGAGGCCGCAGATTCCGCGGCGTTGGAGCCGCACATGGACCTAGTCTCACTCGATGCCTATGCCACCAAAATGCCGGACTCGTCTCCGGGTGTAGGTTCCGAACCACGCGAACCCGCGGACGCCGAGCTTGATCATTTATCGATCTTCGAATTCAGCGCCGCAGACATCTTCCAGCACTCGCCTTTGGGCGACGTGCTAAAGTCATTAAAAACATGTCCTTGGCGGAGGACTCTCAGCTGACCTATATCCGGCTCGAGCTAGGGGCTGACGATGGAGAATTTTGCTTCCCACCCGCCACCCACTTCATAGCAACAGTCGAGGATTCGTCCGAAACACTTGATTACGACTCTGAGGATATTGGCGGCATGGAAAATGGCGCCGAAGACAAGGAAGACCCCGTTGATACAATTAATGATGAACGGGACGACGGGCAGGATAGCCCCGGTAAATAGGCCACGCACGAAGATTCGAAGGATGACAATTACCTTCGCTCTCTGAGGATGAGGTGAGCCTCGGCGCTGAAGATTTCATTGTGCCTGAGGAACCTCGCGAGCAGGAGTGCTTAAAGCACCAACTAATAACCACTGCAAGGAGCCTGAAGAAGAAGCAGCAGCAGCTTCAAGCTGACCGAGATCTGCTTAATAATAGATGGACTGAAGTCCTAGCCGCCAAAAAACGGCCTTGGTAGCCCAGACAAAAGCTACCCGAAGCATAGATCACTACCCCAGGGCGACTATAAGGTGTTCGAGCTCGTACGATCATCGCACAATGCGGCAGGTCGACCACAACTTGGTCCGGTTAAAGCAGCAACTCAAGCCGAACTACAAACCGCCCCACCTCGCCGTAAAGGCAAGAACAAAACAGCTCAAGGTTGTACATACAACCGTCAACAGGGCTGGGGTAGTAAAACAGGATACCCAAGAGCGATCTACGGATCACAAGGCCACACCTCGACACGCGACGACGGCCACCTATTCGGACGTGACAAACCTAGCCACGCCCGGGCTGAAAACCGCAAATGGACTCCGTCAGAGGTATGCCGCAGCGTGGCCCAACATAGAGGCGCCGCACACCCTCTGTGCTTCACAAATGAAGTAATGGAGCATGAATTCCCAGACGGGTTCAAACCCCTGAATATCGAATCATACGATGGAACAACGGATCCCGCGGTATGGATTGAGGACTTCCTCCTCCATATCCACATGGCCCACGGAGATGACTTTCACGCCATCAAATACCTACCACTAAAACTCAAAAGACCAGCTTAGTACTGGTTAAACAGTCTATCGGAAAATTCTACTGGCAGCTGGGAGGACTTGGAGGACGCCTTTCGCAACAACTCCAAGGAACATATGTCCGGCCACCGGACGCCGATGACCTAAGTAATATTGTCCAGCAGCCTGGAGAGTCAGCAAGGAAGCTCTATACTAGGTTCTTAGTTAAAAAGAACCAAATCATTGACTGTCCGGACGCGGAAGCCCTTGCGGCCTTCAAACATAGCGTCCGGGATGAATGGCTTGCACGCCACGTCGGTGAAGAAGGACCTAGATCCATGACAGCCCTTAACGCTCTAATGACCCGCTTTGGCGCGGGAGAAGATAGCTCGATCACTCGTAGAAGCAATAGTGCCAGCAACTCGGGCACTTCCAAAATCCAAGACAGCAATGGCAAGCCACGATGAAGCAAATACAACAATCGCAATGATAACGATAGATCACGTGACACAGCGGTTAACGCCGGATTCAGCAATTCCAAGCCTGGTCAACGGAAAATGCCATTCAAGGCAAACAGAGACGGACCATCGAACCTAGACAGGATACTAGACCGACCCTGCCAGATACAGGGCCACCCCAATAAGTCAGCCAATCATACCAACAGAAGCTGTTGGGTCCTCAAGCAGGCCGGGAAGCTCAACACCGAACACAAGGGAAGGGGGCCGCAAGGCAATAGGGACAACAGAATGGTTCAACGGCCAAATGCAGAGGGCCAGATGCAACTTCCCCCCGAAGATCGATCAAATCCGGAACAGAAATAGCAGTTCGGCTTCCGCCACCCATTTCATATACACGATGAAGCTATACCGTGTATACATAACTACGCACTTAAGATACCATGGGCAGCGGCGGAAGCACAATACGGATAAGTCTGCAAACATTTCGGTAACGTTTTTATATATTTTCCTTTTTTTCAATACTTCTTAAAAGAAGGTAGCGCAAAGGAGAAACACTTACGACCGACTCCATCGGAGTTCGCATCCATACACTCACCTACGGGGCTACTTCCTTCAAGGATTCCCCTCGCTGAGGACAGGCGGTGCATGAAGGAAATATGCCCTAGAGGCAATAATAAAGTTATTATTTATTTCCTTATATCATGATAAATGTTTATTATTCATGCTAGAATTGTATTAACCAGAAACATAATACATGTGTGAATACATAGACAAACAGAGTGTCACTAGTATGCCTCTACTTGACTAGCTCGTTAATCAAAGATGGTTATGTTTCCTAACCATAGACAAAGAAGTAGTTATTTGATTAACGGGATCACATCATTAGTTGAATGATCTGATTGACATGACCCATTCCATTAGCTTAGCACCCGATCGTTTAGTATGTTGCTATTGCTTTCTTCATGACTTATACATGTTCCTATGACTATGAGATTATGCAACTCCCGTTTGCCAGAGGAACACTTTGTGTGCTACCAAACGTCACAACGTAACTGGGTGATTATAAAGGAGCTCTACAGGTGTCTCCAAACGTACATGTTGGGTTGGCGTATTTTGAGATTAGGATTTGTCACTCCGATTGTCGGAGAGGTATCTCTGGGCCCTCTCGGTAATGCAAATCACATAAGCCTTGCAAGCATTACAACTAATGTGTTAGTTGTGAGATGATGTATTAAGGAACGAGTAAAGAGACTTGCCGGTAACGAGATTGAACTAGGTATTGGATACCGACGATCGAATCTCGGGCAAGTAACATACCGATGACAAAGGGAACAACGTATGTTGTTATGCGGTCTGACCGATAAAGATCTTCATAGAATATGTAGGAGCCAATATGGGCATCTAGGTCCCGCTATTGGTTATTGACCGGAAACGTGTCTCGGTCATGTCTACATTGTTCTCGAACCATAGGGTCCGCACGCTTAAAGTTACGATGACAGTTATTATGAGTTTATGCATTTTGATGTACCGAAGTTAGTTCGGAGTCCAGGATGTGATCACAGACATGACGAGGAGTCTCAAAATGGTTGAGACATAAATATTGATATATTGGACGACTATATTCGGATACCGGAAGCGTTCCGAGGAAGTTTCGGATAAAACCGGAGCACCGGGGGGTTACCGGAACCCCCCAGGGGTTAATGGGCCTCATGGGCCTAAAGTGGAGAAGAGAAAGGGGCTGCCAGGGCAGGCCGCGCGCCCCCTCTCCCCCTAGTCCGAATTGGACAAGGCGGGAGGGGCGGCGCCCCCCCTTTCCTTCTCTCCTTCCCACTCTCCTACTTGGACAAGGAAAGGGAGGGGAGTCCTACTCCCGGTAGGAGTAGGACTCCTCCTGCGTGCCTCCTCTAGGGCCGGCCGCACCCCCCCTTGGATCCTTTATATACGGAGGCAAGGGGGCACCCTAGGACACACAAGTTGATCTTCGTGATCGTTCCTTAGCCGTGTGCGGTGCCCCCTTCCACCATATTCCACCCCGGTCATATCGTTGTAGTGCTTAGGCGAAGCCCTGCGTCGGTAGAGCATCATCATCGTCACCACGCCGTCGTGCTGACGGAACTCATCCCCGAAGCTTTGCTGGATCGGAGCCCGGGGAGCGTCATCGAGCTCTACGTGTGCTATGAACTCCGAGGTGCCGGAGTAACGGTGCTTGGATCGGTCGGATCGGGAAGACATACGACTACTTCCTCTACGTTGTGTCAACGCTTCCGTTGCGATCTACAAGGGTACATAGATCATACTCTCCCCTCTCGTTGCTATGCATCACCATGATCTTGCGTGTGCGTAGGAAATTTTTGAAATTACTACGTTCCCCAACAGTGGCATCAGAGCCAGGTTTTATGTGTTGATGTTATATGCACGAGTAGAACACAAGTGAGTTGTGGGCGATATAAGTCATACTGGTTACCAGCATGTCATACTTTGGTTCGGCAGTATTGTTGGACGAAGCGACCCGGACCGACATTACGCGTAAGCTTACGCGAGACCGGTTCTCCCGACGTGCTTTGCACAGAGGTGGCTTGCGGGAGACAGTTTCTCCAACTTTAGTTGAACCGAGTGTGGCTACGCCCGGTCCTTGCGAAGGTTAAAACAGCACCAACTTGACAAACTATCATTGTGGTTTTGATGCGTAGGTAAGATTGGTTCTTGCTTAAGCCCGTAGCAGCCACGTAAAACTTGCAACAACAAAGTAGAGGACGTCTAACTTGTTTTTGCAGGGCATGTTGTGATGTGATCTGGTCAAGACATGATGCTAAATTTTATTGTATGAGATGATCAAGTTTTGTAACCGAGTTATCGGCAACTGGCAGGAGCCATATGGTTGTCGCTTTATTGTATGCAATGCAATCGCCTTGTAATGCTTTACTTTATCACTAAACGGTAGCGATAGTCGTAAAAGCATAAGATTGGCGAGACGACAACGATGCTACGATGGAGATCAAGGTGTCACGCCGGTAACGATGGTGATCATGACGGTGCTTCGGAGATGGAGATCAAAAGCACAAGATGATGATGGCCATATCATATCACTTATATTGATTGCATGTGATGTTTATCTTTTTATGCATCTTATCTTGCTTTGATTGACGGTAGCATTATAAGATGATCTCTCACTAATTATCAAGAAGTGTTCTCCCTGACTATGCACCGTTGCGAAAGTTCTTCGTGCTGAGACACCACGTGATGATCGGGTGTGATAGGCTCTACGTTCAAATACAACGGGTGCAAAACAGTTGCACACACGGAACACTCAGGTTATACTTGACGAGCCAAGCATATACAGATATGGCCTCGGAACACGGAGACCGAAAGGTCGAGCATGAATCATATAGTAGATATGATCAACATAGTGATGTTCACCAATGAAACTACTCCATCTCACGTGATGATCGGACATGGTTTAGTTGATTTGGATCACGTGATCACTTAGAAGATTAGAGGGATATCTATCTAAGTGGGAGTTCTTAAGTAATATGATTAATTGAACTTAAATTTATCATGAACTTAGTCCCTGATAGTATCTTTCTTGTTTATGTTGATTGTAGATAGATGGCTCGTGCTATTGTTCCGTTGAATTTTAATGCATTCCTTGAGAAAGCAAAGTTGAAAGATGATGGTAGCAATTACACAGACTGGGTCCGTAACTTGAGGATTATCCTCATTGCTGCACAGAAGAATTACGTCCTGGAAGCACCGCTGGGTGCCAGGCCTGCTGCTGGAGCAACACCAGATGTTATGAACGTCTGGCAGAGCAAAGCTGATGACTACTCGATAGTTCAGTGTGCCATACTTTACGGCTTAGAATCGGGACTTCAACGACGTTTTGAACGTCATGGAGCATATGAGATGTTTCAGGAGTTGAAGTTAATATTTCAAGCAAATGCCCGGATTGAGAGATATGAAGTCTCCAATAAGTTCTATAGCTGCAAGATGGAGGAGAACAGTTCTGTCAGTGAGCATATACTCAAAATGTCTGGGTATAATAATCGCTTGATTCAATTGGGATTTAATCTTCCAGGTGATTGCGTCATTGATAGAATTCTCCAATCACTGCCACCAAGCTACAAGAGCTTCGTGATGAACTATAATATGCAAGGGATGAATAAGACTATTCCCGAGCTCTTCGCAATGCTGAAAGCTGCGGAGGTAGAAATCAAAAAGGAGCATCAAGTGTTGATGGTCAACAAGACCACTAGTTTCAAGAAAAAGGGCAAAGGGAAGAAGAAGGGGAACTTCAAGAAGAACGACAAGCAAGTTGCTGCTCAAGAGAAGAAACCCAAGTCTGGACCTAAGCCTGAAACTGAGTGCTTCTACTGCAAGCAGACTGGTCACTGGAAGCGGAACTGCCCCAAGTATTTGGCGGATAAGAAGGATGGCAAGGTGAACAAAGGTATATGTGATATACATGCTATTGATGTGTACCTTACTAATGCTCACAGTAGCACCTGGGTATTGGATACTGGTTCTGTTGCTAATATTTGCAACTCGAAACCGGGACTACGAATTAAGCGAAGATTGGCTAAGGACGAGGTGACGATGCGCGTGGGAAACGGTTCCAAAGTCGATGTCATCGCGGTCGGCACGCTACCTCTACATCTACCTTCGGGATTAGTATTAGACCTAAATAATTGTTATTTGGTGCCAGCGTTAAGCATGAACATTATATCTGGATCTTGTTTAATGCGAGACGGTTATTCATTTAAATCAGAGAATAATGGTTGTTCTATTTATATGAGTAATATCTTTTATGGTCATGCACCCTTGAAGAGTGGTCTATTCTTATTGAATCTCGATAGTAGTGATACACATATTCATAATGTTGAAGCCAAAAGATGCAGAGTTAATAATGATGGTGTAACTTATTTGTGGCACTGCCATTTAGGTCATATCGGTGTAAAGCGCATGAAGAAACTCCATACTGATGGACTTTTGGAACCACTTGATTATGAATCACTTGGTACTTGCGAACCGTGCCTCATGGGCAAGGTGACTAAAACACCGTTCTCCGGTACTATGAGAGAGCAACAGATTTATTGGAAATCATACATTCAGATGTATGTGGTCCGATGAATATTGATTCTCGTGGCGGATATCGTTATTTTCTCACCTTCACAGATGACTTAAGCAGATATGGGTATATCTACTTAATGAAACATAAGTCTAAAACATTTGAAAAGTTCAAAGAATTTCAGAGTGAAGCTGAAAATCATCGTAACAAGAAAATAAAGTTTCTACGATCTGATCGTGGAGGAGAATATTTGAGTTACGAGTTTGGTGTACATTTGAAGCAATGCGGAATAGTTTCGCAACTCATGCCACCCGGAACACCACAGCGTAATGGTGTGTCCGAACGTCGTAATTGTACTTTACTGGATATGGTGCGACCTATGATGTCTCTTACTGATTTACCGCTATCATTTTGGGGATACGCTCTAGAGACGGCCGCATTCACGTTAAATAGGGCACCATCAAAATCCGTTGAGACGACGCCTTATGAACTGTGGTTTGGCAAGAAACCAAAGTTGTCGTTTCTGAAAGTTTGGGGTTGTGATGCTTATGTGAAAAAGCTTCAACCTGATAAGCTCGAACCCAAATCGGAGAAATGTGTCTTCATAGGATATCCAAAGGAAACTATTGGATACACCTTCTATCACAGATCCGAAGGCAAGACTTTTGTTGCTAAATTCGGAAACTTTCTGGAGAAGGAGTTTCTCTCGAAAGAAGTGAGTGGGAGGAAAGTAGAACTTGACGAGGTAACTGTACCTACTCCCTTATTGGAAAGTAGTACATCACAGAAAACTGTTTCAGTGACACCTACACCAGTTAGTGAGGAAGCTAATGATGATGATCATGAAACTTTAGATCAAGATACTACTGAACCTCGTAGATCAACCAGAGTGAGATCCGCACCAGAGTGGTACGGTAATCCTGTTCTGGAAGTCATGCTACTAGATCATGATGAACCTACAAACTATGAAGAAGCGATGGTGAGCCCAAATTCCGAAAAATGTCTTGAAGCCATGAAATCTGAGATGGGATCCATGTATGAGAACAAAGTATGGACTTTGGTTGACTTGCCCGATGATCGGCAAGCAATTGAGAATAAATGGATCTTCAAGAAGAAGACTGACGCTGACGGTAATATTACTGTCTACAAAGCTCAACTTGTCGCAAAAGGTTTTCGGCAAGTTCAAGGGATTGACTACGATGAGACCTTCTCACCCGTAGCGATGCTTAAGTCTGTCCGAATCATGTTAGCAATTGCCGCATTTTATGATTATGAATTTTGGCATATGGATGTCAAAACTGCATTCCTGAATGGATTTCTGGAAGAAGAGTTGTATATGATGAAACCAGAAGGTTTTGTCGATCCAAAGGGAACTAACAAAGTGTGCAAGCTCCAGCGATCCATTTATGGACTGGTGCAAGCCTCTCGGAGTTGGAATAAACGCTTGGATAGTGTGATCAAAGCATTTGGTTTTATACAGACTTTTGGAGAAGCCTGTATTTACAAGAAAGTGAGTGGGAGCTCTGTAGCATTTCTGATATTATATGTGGATGACATATTACTGATTGGAAATGATATAGAATTTCTGGATAGCATAAAGGGATACTTGAATAAGAGTTTTTCAATGAAAGACCTCGGTGAAGCTGCTTACATATTAGGCATTAAGATCTATAGAGATAGATCAAGACGCTTAATTGGACTTTCACAAAGCACATACCTTGACAAAGTTTTGAAAAAGTTCAAAATGGATCAAGCAAAGAAAGGGTTCTTGCCTGTGTTACAAGGTGTGAAATTGAGCAAGACTCAAAGCCCGACCACTGCAGAAGATAGAGAGAAAATGAAAGATGTTCCCTATGCTTCATCCATAGGCTCTATCATGTATGCAATGCTGTGTACCAGACCTGATGTGTGCCTTGCTATAAGTCTAGCAGGGAGGTACCAAAGTAATCCAGGAGTGGATCACTGGACAGCGGTCAAGAACATCCTGAAATACCTGAAAAGGACTAAGGATATGTTTCTCATATATGGAGGTGACAAAGAGCTCATCGTAAAAGGTTACGTTGATGCAAGCTTTGACACTGATCCGGACGATTCTAAATCGCAAACCGGATACGTGTTTACATTAAACGGTGGAGCTATCAGTTGGTGCAGTTCTAAACAAAGCATCATAGCGGGATCTACATGTGAAGCGGAGTACATAGCTGCTTCGGAAGCAGCAAATGAAGGAGTCTGGATGAAGGAGTTCATATCCGATCTAGGTGTCATACCTAGTGCATCGGGTCCAATGAAAATCTTTTGTGACAATACTGGTGCAATTGCCTTGGCAAAGGAATCCAGATTTCACAAGAGAACCAAGCACATCAAGAGATGCTTCAATTCCATCTGGGATCTAGTCCAGGTGGGAGACATAGAGATTTGCAAGATACATACGGATCTGAATGTAGCAGACCCATTGACTAAGCCTCTTCCACGAGCAAAACATGATCAGCACCAAGACTCCATGGGTGTTAGAATCATTACTGTGTAATCTAGATTATTGACTCTAGTTCAAGTGGGAGACTGAAGGAAATATGCCCTAGAGGCAATAATAAAGTTATTATTTATTTCCTTATATCATGATAAATGTTTATTATTCATGCTAGAATTGTATTAACCGGAAACATAATACATGTGTGAATACATAGACAAACAGAGTGTCACTAGTATGCCTCTACTTGACAATCAAAGTGGTCAGGGTCGCTGTTTGCCCTTGGTTCTGGTGCCGGATTAGATACCCGACTCTCCCCGACTGACTATTGAGAAGACATCTTGCTCTAATCTGCAGTAGCAACAGCTCGAAACAAAAACAGACGATATTTCCGTGATACGGGAGTCAAAACCTTCGGGAGAATATATAGTGAATTTTTACCGACCAAAATACGTATCATGCAAGAAAACGGAGTCCGGAAGGCACACGAGGAGCTCACGAGGTAGGGGGCGTGCCCAGGGGGGTAGGGCGCGCCCTCCACCCTCGTGGGGCCCTCGTGTCCTTCCCGGACTGCTACTTAATTTTCTATTTTTCCAAATATTCCAGAACAGAGAAATATTGCCTTAAAAATTGTTTTGGAGTCGGTTTACTTACCGTACCACATACCTATTCCTTTTCGGAGTCTGAAACGTTCTAGAAAGTGTCCCTTATCTATTCCTCCGGGGTTACGGTTTCAATAATATTGGTTTCAATATTTATGGGATTACCTGAGATATAATGTTTAATTCTCTGACCGTTTACCACCTTCGGATTTGTGCCTTCGAAGTTGTTGATTTTTATGGCACCGGAACGATAGACCTCCTCGATAACATAGGGGCCTTCCCATTTAGAGAGAAGTTTTCCTGCAAAAAATCTTATATGAGTGTTGTATAGCAATACATAATGACCTACATTAAACTCATGCTTTTGTATCCTTTTGTCATGCCATCTTTTAACCTTTTCTTTAAACAACTTGGCATTTTCATAAGCTTGGGTTCTCCATTCATCAAGTGAGCTAATATCAAATAACCTCTTTTCACCGGCAAGTTTGAAATCATAGTTGAGCTCTTTAATAGCCCAATGTGCCTTATGTTCTAGTTCGAGAGGTAAGTGACATGCTTTTCCATATACCATTTTATACGGAGACATACCCATATGATTTTTATATGCAGTTCTATTGGCCCATAATGCATCATCAAGTTTCTTGGACCAATTCTTTCTAGACCTATTGACAGTCTTTTGCAAAATTAATTTGAGTTCTCTATTACTCAATTCTACTTGATCACTAGACTGTGGGTGATACGGAGATTCAATTCTATGATTGATGTCATATTTAGCAAGCATTTTATGGAAAGCACCATGAATAAAATGTGAACCAACATCAGTCATTAAATATCTAGGGACTCCAAACCTCGGAAAAATAACTTCTTTAAGCATTTTAATAGAAGTGTTATGATCAGCACTACTAGTTGGAATAGCTTCTACCCACTTAGTAACGTAATCAACAACAACTAAAATATGTGTATATCCATTAGAGGCAGGAAAGGGTCCCATATAATCAAAGCCCCAAACATCAAATGGTTCAATAACAAGTGAATAATTCATAGGCATTTCTTGACGTCTACTAATATTACCAATTCTTTGACATTCATCACAAGATAGGACAAACTTACGGGCATCCTTGAAGAGAGTAGGCCAATAAAAATCGGATTGCAATACCTTATGTGCAGTTCTATCTCCCGCGTGGTGTCCTCCATAAGTTTCGGAGTGGCACTTGCGTAGGATCTGTTCCTGTTTATGCTCAGGTACACAACGTCTAATAACACCATCTACTCCTTCTTTATAAATATGTGGGTCATCCCAAAAGTAATGTCTCAAATCATAGAAGAACTTTTTCTTTTGTTAGTATGTGAAGCTAGGTGGTATAAATTTAGCAACTATGTAATTAGCATAATCAGCATACCAAGGGGTACTACGAGAAGTGCTTATGACATTTAATTGTTCATCAGGAAAGCTATCATCAATAGGTAGTGGGTCATCAAGAACATTCTCTAACCTAGATAAGTTGTCTGCAACGGGGTTCTCAGCTCCTCTTCTATCAACAATATGTAAATCAAATTCAGGTAGCAAGAGAACCCATCTAATAAGTCTAGGTTTAGAATATTTCTTCTCCATAAGATATTTAATAGCACCATGATCAGTGTGGATAGTTACTTTAGAATCAACAATATAAGGTCTGAACTTATCACAAGCAAATACAACTGCTAAAAGTTCCTTTTCAGTAGTAGCATAATTTCTTTGAGCATTGTCTAGAGTCTTACTAGCATAATGGATAACATTTAATTTCTTATCAACTCTTTGCCCTAGAACAGCACCTACAGCATAATTGCTAGCATCACACATAATTTCAAAGGGTAAATTCCAATCAGGTGGCTGAACAATAGGTGCAGAGACTAATGCTTTCTTAAGTATTTCAAATGCTTCTACACAATCATCATCAAAGACAAATGGTATATCTTTTTGTAATAAATTAGTCAGAGGTCGAGAAATTTTTGAGAAGTCCTTAATGAACCTCCTATAAAATCCGGCGTGACCAAGGAAATTTCTTATACCTTTGATATCCTTGGGACATGTCATCTTTTCAATAGCATCAACCTTGGCTTTATCAACTTCAATACCTCTTTCATAAACTTTATGCCCCAAGACAATACCCTCATTAACAATAAAGTGGCACTTTTCCCAATTCAAGACAAGATTAGTTCCTTCACATCTCTGCAAAACTCGATCAAGATTGCTCAAGCAATCATCAAAAGAAGATCCATAGACGGAAAATTCATCCATGAAAACATCACAAATCTTTTCACAAAAGTCAGAGAATATAGCCATCATGCATCTTTGAAAGGTAGCAGGTGCATTACATAAACCAAAAGGCATACGTCTATAAGAAAAAGTACCAAAAGGGCATGTAAAAGTAGTCTTTGATTGATCTTTAGCCGACACAGTTATTTGAGAGAAACCAGAATAACCATCTAGAAAGCAGTAATGTGTATGTTTGCATAATCTTTCTAGCATTTGATCGATAAAAGGTAAGGGGTAATGATCTTTCTTAGTAGCCTTATTTAATTTGTGGAAATCAATTACCATCCTATAACCTGTAATAATTCTTTGTGGAATCAATTCATCTTTATCATTAGGAACAACAGTAATACCTCCCTTCTTAGGGACACAATGAACAGGACTTACCCACTGACTATCAACAACGGGATAAATTATACATGCCTCCAGAAGCTTTAGTATTTCTTTTCTTACCACTTCTTTCATTTTAGGATTCAGACGTCGTTGAGGATCACGAACTGGTTTGGCATCTGCTTCCAAATTTATTTTATGTTGACATAGAGTGGGACTAATGCCCTTAAGATCATCAAGAGTATATCCAATAGCAGCACTGTGCTTCTTCAAAGTTTTCAATAATCTTTCTTCTTCATGCTCTGAAAGGTTAGCACTAATAATAACAGGATATATCTTCTTTTCATCAAGATAAGCATATGTAAGATTATTAGGCAACGGTTTAAGCTCAAACACGAGATCACCCTTAGGTGGAGGGGGATCCCCTAGGATTTCAACAAGCAAATTGTGTTTCAGAATAGGTTCCTGTTTAAAGAATACTTCATCTATTTCCCTTCTTTCATTCATAAACATATCATTCTCATGGTCTAGCAAATATTGTTCTAAAGGATCACTACGAGGTATGGCAATAGAAGCAAGACCAATAATTTCATCCTTACTAGGCAATTCTTCTTCACGGTGTTGTTTACTAAATTTAGAGAAATTAAACTCATGAGTCATATCATCTAAGCCGACAGTAACAACATCCCTTGTGTAATCTATGGTAGCATTAACAGTATTTAAGAAGGGTCTACCAAATATAATGGGTCAAAAGCTATCTTGTGGGGAACCAAGAACAAGAAAATCAGCAGGATATTTAGTTTTCCCACACAAGACTTCAACATCTCTAACAATTCCCATTGGTGAAATAGTATCTCTATTAGCAAGTTTAATAGTAACATCAATTTCTTCTAACTCAACAGGTGCAATGTCATGCATAATTTCTTTGTATAAGTCAATAGGTATTGCACTAGCACTAGCACCCATATCACATAAGCCATGATAAAAATGATCTCCTATTTTAATAGAAATAACAAGCATGCCTACCATTGGTCTAGGTTTATGTGTATCACGGGGTTTAGCAATTCTAGCAGTTTCATTACAGAAGTAAATAACATGTCCATCTATATTATCAGACAAGAGATCTTTAACAATAGCAATATTAGGTTCAACTTTAACTTGCTCAGGAGGTGTATATGTTTTAATATTACTTTTATGAACCACAGTTGAAGCTTTAGCATGATCCTTTATCCTAACAGGGAAAGGTGGTTTCTCAACATAACAAGTAGGAACAATAGGATCATTATAAGTGACAGTCTTTTCTTCAACTTTAATTGGCGCAGCTACTTTTACTTCTATGGAAGGATGATATTTAAACCACTTCTCCTTAGGGAGATCAACATAAGTATTAAAAGATTCACAGAAAGAAGCTACTATCTGAGAATCAAGTCCATATTTAGTGCTAAACTTACAGAAAATATCGGTATCCATAAAAGATTTAACACAATCAAACTTAGGTGTCATACCTGAATCCTTACCTTTGTCGAGATCCCATTCTTCAGAGTTGCATTTAATTCTATCCAATAAATCCCATATAAATCCAATAGTCTTCATCATAAAAGAGCCAGCACAAGAAGTATCGAGCATGGTGCGATTATTTTCAGAAAGCCGAGCATAAATTTTTTGAAGAATTGTTTCTCTTGGGAGCTCATGATTGGGGCATGAATATAACATTGATTTAAGCCTCCCCCAAGCTTGAGCGATGCTTTCTCCTTCGCGAGGCCAAAAATTATATATATAATTGCGGTCACGATGAACAAGATGCATAGGGTAATACTTTTGATGAAATTCCAATTTGAATCTTCTATAGTTCCATGATCTCGTATCATCACATAGCCTATACCATGTCAATGCGTCTCCCTTCAAAGATAAAGGGAAGACCTTCTTCTTAGCAACATCATCGGGTATGCCTACAAGCTTAAATAATCCACAAACTTCATCCACATATATTTGGTGTTCATCAGGATGCTTTGTTCCATCTCCTGTAAAAGGATTAGCTAGCAGTTTTTCTATCATACCCGAAGGATACTCATAAGGAATTTCATTTTCAATAGGTTTAGTAGGTTGAGGATCAACTCTTTGCTCCACTGGTCGGGGTGAAGATACCCCGAACAAGCCCCTCAGAGGATTACTTTCCATAGTAACAAGTGACAGTAAATTTCAGCACACTATATAAATTTTTCCTTACCAAATTCCACCTACCAAAGGCGCTTCACTCCCCGGCAACGGCACCAGAAAAGATTCTTGATGACCCACAAGTATAGGGGATCTATCATAGTCCTTTCGATAAGTAAGAGTGTCGAACCCAACGAGGAGCATAAGGAAATGATAAGCAGTTTTGAGCAAGGTATTCTCTGCAAGTACTGAAATAAGTGGTAACAGATAGTTTTGTGATAAGATAATTTGTAACGAGCAACAAGTAACAAAAGTAAATAAAGTGCAGCAAGGTGGCCCAATCCTTTTTGTAGAAAAGGACAAGCCTGGACAAACTCTTATATAAGGAAAAGCGCTCTCGAGGACACATGGGAATATCATCAAGCTAGTTTTCATCACGTTCATATGATTCGCGTTCGGTACTTTGATAATTTGACATGTGGGTGGACCAGTGCTTGGGTGTTGTTCTTACTTGAACAAGCATCCCACTTATGATTAACCTCTATTGCAAGCATCCGCAACTACAACAAAAGTATTAAGGTAAACCTAACCATAGCATGAAACATATGGATCCAAATCAGCCCCTTACGAAGCAACACATAAACTAGGGTTTAAGCTTCTGTCACTCTAGCAACCCATCATCTACTTATTACTTCCCAATGCCTTCCTCTAGGCCCAAATAATGGTGAAGTGTTATGTAGTCGACGTTCACATAACACCACTAGAGGCTAGACAACATACATCTCATCAAAATATCGAACGAATACCAAATTCACATGACTACTAATAGCAAGACTTCTCCCTTGTCCTCAGGAACAAACGTAACTACTCACAAAGCATATTCATGTTCATAATCAGAGGGGTAATAATATGCATAAAGGATCTAAACATATGATCTTCCACCAATTAAACCAACTAGCATCAACTACAAGGAGTAATTCACACTACTAGCAACCTACTAGCACCAATCCCGGACTTGGAGACAAGAATTGGATACAAGAGATGAACTAGGGTTTTGAGATGAGATGGTGCTCATGAAGATGTTGATGGAGATTGCCCTCTCCGGATGAGAGGAGCGTTGGTGATGACGATGGCGATGATTTCCCCCTCCGGGAGGGAAGGTTCCCCGGCAGAACAGCTCTGCCGGAGCCCTACACTACAAAAAAAAGACACATCCGTGACATTTTGGGCCAAACGAAAAAAAATTCTGTCATACATATGACACTTCTATGACGATAATTGGTGACAAAACCCGGTATCATCATAGATGTGGTGGGCTCCTACTTCTATGACAAAAAATCATGACAGAAAATGGGCTTTTCGTCCTGGACGGGCCGGAGACGTAGCTGCATGACATTCTTTGGGCCGTCCATGATGGAAAAAACCGTGGTAGAAGCGAGGGGGAGGAAAATTTCAGGGAGTTCCCAGTTACGGTGGGAGGTCGGGGGCCGAGCGATGCGCGTTTCTCTCGTACACGTACGCGCGTGTGTGCGAGGCGTTGGCTCTAACTGAACCCGAGCGAGGCGTTGAGCTCTAACTGAACCCGAGTGATTGCACTGCAGGCTACGCATTACTGAACCCGAGCGATCGATCGATGGCTGTTAACTAACCCGATCGAGCGATTCCTTGGCTACTGCTGCTAACTGAAGCCGATCGATGGGATGAACAGTGAGCGTTGCGGGGGGGTTTGGATGAACAGTGAGCGGTGGCGTTGCCTCTGGATGAACAGGACCCCGTGGTGTGGTGGAGGGCTGGATGAACAGTAGACGGTGGAGGGGTGCCCGTGGAGGGGTGGATGAACAGGACCCCGTGGTGTGGAGGGCAGGATGAACAGTAGACGGTGAGGGGTGCCCGTGGAGGTGTGGTCGAACAGGACCCCGTGGTGTGGAGGGCTGGATCAACAATAAACGGTGGATGGGTGGTTGAACAGTAGCCGGTGGAGTAGCGCGCGGTGGAGGCTGGATGAACAGGAGCCCATGGAGGCTGGAGGAGGTCGACGGTGGATGAACAGTAGCTCGTGGAGGCTAGAGGGGGTCGACGGTGGAGATGAACAGTATCCCGTGGAGTGCCGTTTTGCGGTACGCCACACCCCTCCCAATGAACAGGACCCCCGTTTCGACCGTAGTGCTCCAACACAAGTCCGTTTCCTCCGTTTTGCGGTACGCCACACCCCTCCCGATCAACAGGACCCCCGTTTCGACCGTAGGAGGTCTGTTTCCTCCGTTTTGCGGTATGCCACACCCCTCCCGATCAACAGGACCCCCGTTTCGACCGTAGGAGGTCCGTTTCCTCCGTTTTGCGGTACGCCACACCCCTCCCGATCAACAGGACCCCCGTTTCGACCGTAGGAGGTCTGTTTCCTCCGTTGTGCAGTATGCCAGGCCTCGTTTCCATCGCCTCTTCCGTCCAAGCCCTCCCGATGAACACGACGATGACGATGTTTCTTCGTTCCGACCCAGCCATGTACACGGGCCCTCTCCATACGTATGCGCGAGTAGGCATTCGAGACCCCGCCCGTATGTACACATACATGGCCGTATTTTCTTTCTTGCACCCTGGCCGCCTCTACTACGACACATGCACGCCTCTACATCCACCGGTATATATGTACGTACACGTTCACGACCAGAATGACAACGCTATGTACGCTTCGACCAGGTGGGTCCCGACTGTCAGGCACTTCCTTGCATGCGAAGGTGTAGCTGGTGGGTCCCAGCAGTCAAGGGGGAAACGTTTTTTTCACGAAATACGGTGGCCCGTCCGGTGGGTCCCTGCTGTCAGGTGGAGGAATCATTATTTTCCGCGTAATAAGGAGGCACTTCCTTGCTGCCGCTGTGGACCCAGCTGTCAGCCTCTCCATGTAGAGTCCACGTCCAATGGAAGTCGTTCCTTGACCACGTTGACCACGCCGCGCCGAGAGCACCAGGGCGGTGGACAACGGTGAGGCCTAGGAAGGGTTCGACGCAGAGCTGGTGAAGACGCGGCAGTGGATGCCCACGCGGTGAGGAGTATAAGGGTTCACTCGTTCGGCTGCGGTGTGAGGCTGCCGTTGCCGCAGGGCCTGGCCAGCGGTGGGAATAGTAGGGGCGGTGAGGCCTCCGCGGCAGCACAGCCGGCCACGGGAGGCAGGAGCAGGCGGCCCGACCGGTGCTGCGTTGGGCAGCTGGAGCAAGAAGACCATAGGTTGAAGAAGCACTACGGCCGTTGGATGGACATTGTACGGTCACTGGTGCTGCGTAATAAGGAGGCACTTCCAGTGGGTCCGAGCTGACAGCAGGGGGAACATTTTTTCGCAAAATACGGTGGCCCGTCGGATAGGTCCTAGCATTCAGGGGCAAACGTTTTTTCGCGATATACTGGTGGGCGTCCGGTGGGTCCCTGCTGTCAGGTGGAGGAATAATTATTTTCCGCGTAATAAGGAGGCACTTCCTTGCGGCTGCCATGGACCCAGCTGTCAGCCTCTCCACATACAGTATTCTTCCTATGGGATTCGGTCGTTGACCACATTGACCATGCCGTGCCGACAGCACCACGGTGGTGGACGACGGCGAGGCCTAGGAAGGGGACGACGCAGAGCCGCGGAAGACGCGGCAGTGGATGCCCACGCGGAGAGGAGTACGAGGGTTCACTGGTTCGGCTGCGCTGCCGTCACCGCAGAATAACAGGGGGTGTGGGTGAGTGCAGTGGAGGGATGGCCTGGCCAGCGGTGGGAGTAGTATGGGGGCGGTGAGGCCTCCGCGGAAGCACAGCCAGCCACGGGAGGCAGGAGTAGGTGGCACGACCGGCGCTGCTTTGGGCGGCTGGAGCAAGAAGACCAGAGGTTGAAGAAGCACTACGGCCGTTGGATGGACATCGTACGGTCACTAGAGCTAGAATCGTGCATATTGACTAATTTAACAAAGCCCTCCGTCCCCGTTAACTTAGTAGGCCCACAAGTCAGCCTCCCACCAAGGTGGGTCCCAGCTAGCAGGGGGTATTCATTTTTTGTGCGTAATAAGGAGGCACTTCCGGTGGGTCCGAGCTGACAACAGGGGGCACGTTTTTTTCACGAAATACGGTGGCCTGTCGGGTAGGTCCCAACAGTCAGGGGCAAACGTTTTTTTCGTGATATACTGGTGGGCATCCGGTGGGTCCCTGCTGTTAGGTGGAGGAATAATTATTTTCCATGTAATAAGGAGGCACTTCCTTGCGGCTGCCGTGGACCCAGCTGTCAGCCTCTCCACGTACAGTATTATTCCGATGGAATTCAGTCGTTGACCACATTGACCACGCCGCGCCGACAGCACCACGGCGGTGGATGATGGCGAGGCCTAGGAAGGGGACCACGCGGAGCCGGGGAAGACACGGCAGTGGATGCCCACGCGGAGAGGAGTATGAGGGTTCGCTGGTTCGGCTGCGCTGCCGTCGCCGCAGAATAACAGGGGGTGTGGGTGAGTGGAGTGGATGGATGGCCTGGCCAGCGGTGGGAGTAGTATGGGGGCGGTGAGGCCTCCGCAGCAGCACAGCCGGCCACGGGAGGCAGGAGCAGGCGGCACAGCCGGCGCTGCTTTGGGCGGCTGGAGCAAGAAGACCAGAGGTTGAAGAAGCACTACGGCCGTTGGATGGACATCGTACGGTCAGTCTATCTAGAATCATGCATATTGACTAAGTTGACAAAGCCCTTCGTCCCCGTCAACTTAGTAGGCCCACTATACTGGGTCCCAGCTAGCAGGGGGAGTATTCATTTTTTTTGTGCGTAATAAGGAGGCACTTCCTTGCTTGCGAAGATATAGCTGGTGGGTCCGAGCTGTTAGCGGCGGTAATGTTTTTTCGCGAAATACAGAGGCCGTTTCGGTGGGTCCCAGATGTCAGGTGGAGGAAATCATTATTTTGCACGTAATAAGGAGGCATTTCCTTGTGTGCGGCCATGGACCCAGCTGTCAGCCTCTCCACGTACAGTCCACTTCAGATGCATGTCGGTCGTTGACCACACTGACCACACCACGCCGAGAGCACCAGGGCGGTGGACGACGGCAAGGCCTAGGAAGGGAATGACACGAAGGCAGGGAAGACTCGGCCGTTGTTTTTGTTTCCCACACGGAGGGGAGTACGACCGTACGAGGGTTTACTGGTTCGTCTGCTGTCACCGGAGAATAACAATAGGTGTGGGTGAGTAGAGGGATGGCTAGGCCAGCGATGGGAGTACGGTGGGGCAGTGAGGCCTGCGCGGCAGCACAGCCAGCCGCGGGGAGGAGGGAGCAGGTAGTCCCGCCGGCGCTTGTTTGAGCGGCTGGAGCAGGAAGAGCAGAGATTGAAGAAGCACGACGGCCATTGGATGGACATCCAACAGTCACTGCTTGTGCGTCAACCTTTTTCTACGAAAGCCTCAAATCTGTGGAAAACAGTATACAACCCATCTGCCATTATTTCTAATAATTTTCAGCCCATTTGCTAATTCTTAAGGTTTTTTTGGAGCCCATATTCTTTTTGTTAGCATTACAGCCCAAATTGTGGCCACGGTTAAAAAATTATACGAAATTTTGCATATTTCGGTGCGGTCTGAACTGTTTTTGATCCCGAAATTTCGACTCACATTCAAACTGGTTTTAAAAGTAAATGTATATCAATATAAAATCCAACAAATTCTCCACGCATAAAAATTAATGTAATTTAAAATCTTGAAATGGAAAAAAAGATATTTGAAACTAATTGCCAGTTTGATGTGTTTTAAAAATGTACAACCCATTTCTCATTACTGATGGGCCATTTTCTCGGCCAGCCGAATGAAAGCTCTCCTCGTCTTGAAAGATTTGCAGCCCAACAGGCCTGACAAAGCGACTTGCTTGGCAAATCACAAAAAAAAACTGGGGTGTGGCCGTGGACCTAGATGTCAGCCTCTCCACATACAGTACTCTTCCGATGGAAGTTGTTCCTTGACCACGTTGACCACGCCACGCGGAGAGAACCACGGCGATGGACGACGGTGAGGCCTAGGAAGGGGACGACGTGGCAGTGGAAGCCCGCGCGGAGAGGAGTACGAGGGTTCCCTGGTTCGACTGCGGTGTGAGGCTGCCGTCGCCGCAGGGCCTGGCCAGCGGTGGGAATAGTAGGGGGCGGTGAGGCCTCCGCGGCAGCACAGCTGGCCACGGGAGGAAGGAGCATGCGGCACGACCGGCGCTGCTTTGGGCGGCTGGAGCAAGAAGACCAGAGGTTGAAGAAGCACTACGGTCGTTGGATGGACATCATTATTTTGCGCGTAATAAGGAGGCACTTCCTTGCGTGGGAAGATATAGCTGGTGGGTCCGACCTGTCAGCGGGGGGAACGTTTTTTTAGTCCATTTGGTGGGCTGGGTGAAACAATGATGTAGCATCTATGCAGCCCGTTTAAATTCCATTTGCATTTTTCTCGAAATCGGCGGACTTGCTGGGCTGGGTGAAAATATCATGTTGGGCTAGACGGAGAAATGTTATAAAAACATAAACACATGATTGCACGTCAGTAAAATCTTTGCAAGCTTATGTACGCAATCACTAGGAGTTAACTTGCCAAGTTATATATAAACAATTATTATTATTATTATTTTGTAAGAACTTTCAACTTACGAGATAAAATATCATTTTAATTTGATGAGTTAATAGTACGTGGGGTATTATTATTTTTTAGGAAAGACGTGGGACAGTTGAGTTGGTTCTAGGGGAAAGTACTAGGAGAAAACTCAGTTTACATCGAAAAAGAAAGTGGGAGAAAATTCAGAGACCTACTGGGTCCACCTGAGGAGGGGAATATGTTGGGAGGAAGGAGATTCAAAGCACGGCAGCCGAGTGAACTAGTTTTTTTACGGACAAGTGAACTAGTTTACATACATAAGCAAATAGCCACTAAAAAAGCAACCAGGTTAATGGGTTCTTAAAAGAAATATTTCGGACAAAACAGATAATTACGACACATAGGCTAATGCATGAAACACTCAGATGATAAAGGTGCTTATAAACAGATAAAGTACAACATCTCGACCTTCCTGGCACGCTTGATCATGACGTTGCGGCTGTCCGTGTACTCATCGGTTACGGGAAGCAGACACACCCTCATGTCCAAGATCTGCCTGTACATGGCGTAGCATGCATATGCGTCCTTGGCCACGTAGGTTATGTAGGCTAGATTCAGAGGTACCTCCCACGTGTTCAGGTCGTCTTCTTTCATGTTGGCGTATCAGGGGTCGATGATGGTCTCAGCGAGGTCAACCACGGAGTCCTTCTCCTGCCCATTGCTGATGATCTTGTATTGCTTCTGGATGTCGACAAGCTTGTTGCACCAGATGGCCGAATCATCGCGTTCTTCCTTCTCTCCACCGTAGCAAAGGTGCAGTCGGCGCTGCCGATGAAATGGGCGAATGCTCCAGAACCTGGTTCATCCATAGGACTGAGGCGAGGCAGAGCTTCACCGACTCCGTATCGTTGGTGTACATCACATTCAACTTGGTGCAACCACAAGACTGAACGGCGAACTCAAAGGGGAACTCCTTGTTGAAGTCCATATCCAGCAGGCTCACCCCTCGGATTGCCATTGGAGTCTCTTCGAGTGAATGAGTGTGTAGGCGGCGACAGCAGTTCATTTTTCAGCTCCTAGGGAACTGGATTCAACAGTAAGCTGAGTGTGTACATGCGACAACAGTTACTACCCCTCCCTCGTCCGCTGCACGCCCGTCAGAAGATGCACCCTCGGCCACACGTCGGTTCATGAGCGGGTCTGTATTGGTACTGTAATAATAGGAGTTAGTGGTCACTTTACTTAAATTTAATTAGCTCTAATAGAAATTTATTCTTAAAACAAGCAATGCATTCGCTCGTTCTATCAGTGCCACAGGATCAACATGCACAACAATTAGAATTATTATTCTCAGGACGCACACGATCAGCACATTTGTCGCACTTTCACAAAGATAATAGTACCAAGTTTGAACTGTTTGTTATGGTTGTTGTCCTCTGCATTATCACGCCGTGTTTCCCAGCTTGCAAGATTCAGAACCAACAAATAAGATCCAAATAATAAGTACAACAAAGATGCCTACACATCTCATTGATTCCCGCTTGCAAGATTCAGAACCAACAAATAAGATTCAAATAATAAGTACAACAAAGATGCCTACACGTCTCACGGATTCCCAGCTTGCACGATTCAGAACCAACCCATTAGAGCCTGTTGATAAAGTGAATATCGAGATTAAATCCATCTTCGCTAGCCATGTCATACAATCGAAGAACTTGGCGAATGCTCTTGACCATCACAACATCTGTAGTTGAGTATTCCTGTTTGCATAGCACAAACCAGGAGAGCATGATTTCACTTTAATAGTGGCCTCCTTTACTCAACCTGCAGCTCCACTCGGATGAAGCCTGCCTGGACTTCCATGATTCAATTCATGCGCCTTTTTCTGCAGTTCACCTGAAATGAAGCAAAGATTGCATCATTCAGCTAGCAAGAAGTACTTGCTCTCGTGAGCTAGCAGGTTCTTCTTTAGTAGTTGCACTAAAATTGAGGAACATTAAGGTTAGCTATCCGGCTCATGTAAGGTGCAACTATAATTTTGTTATCCTTTTGTGTAGTTCCACTAAAATAAAGTGCCATTGTGGTGACAGTGACGGCTCATCTTGCAAAGGCTAATAAAATGTTGCACGAGATTACCAGCAGAACTAGACGGAGATTTTGGAAACTCCAATCACCATTTTGTGCAGTTCCACCAAAATTGAGAGATGTTGCCCACGTGACATTTTAGTTGAACTGCACAAGACACTCATTCAAAAAAAAGTGTTTTGTTGAGTTCACCAAAAGGTCACAATAGCAACAAGGTGAAATGGATATCCCTATCTGCACAAAAAGATAGAAAGTAAATAGTTGCTGGTCAATAAGAATATACAAAACATATACAAAATGAAAAGAAGCATCTTAATTATGTTCATGGCAATCACGCAAGGACAGTAGAAATTTTAAAACGTCAGCAATGCTTCATGTTACCAGAAGCATTACGATCAACAATGAGATTCCTCAAATATGGGATTACTTTAATGGTGGCATTGCTTGTTTACCAGACACAGTAAATCAACAGCAGCTAAAGAGTTGGTTTAAGGGCATGGGACCGTGGGGACACTAGGACACTCAGCAGCGTAATGGAGCAACTTACTTATCATACTGGGGAAAACAACAGGAGTGCCATTTGTAACACAGTTTAATTGCATCTTATCACTAGAGGCATTAGATTAACAATAACACTGGTTAGACATGTCCCTAAGGTAACAGTGTGATCGCTTCATTTTACATGAAGCCCTTACATTAACAACAACAAAAGTTTGGTATAAGGACATGCGACAGTGGACGCATCAGCACAATGTACCTACAAGGAGGCATAAAGTGGTGATGCCGAGTTTGTTCAGGCTATGTGAGGGCAGCAAACCTAATCCTGGAGACCTTGTACTATGCGAGGGCAGAAAATCTAATCCTGGAGACCTTTTACTATGTGAGGGCAGCAAATCTAATCCTGGAGACCTTTTACTATGTGAGGGCAGCAAATCTAATCCTGAGACCTTTTACAATGTGAGGGCAACAAATCTAATCCTGAGACCTTTTACTATGTGAGGGCAGCAAATCTAATCCTGGAGACCATTTACTATGTGATTGTAGCAAATCTAATCCTAGACATACTCTGTTGACTTGTCCACCAGCAGCCACTTCCTATACTTTTTTCAACCAATAATAGATCTGTTCCTTATCCAGTTTGTACTGCGTTTTCCCATTATTTCCCTTTTCAGCCAAGAGACTGGTTGGGTATCCGGTCTCTACTACTTTCACCATATTATTTCCTCTTTGAATCAAGTCCTAGATTCATGCTACAACTTTCCCCCCTTTCTTCGTTGTTTGGACAAAGCCCTAGATTCGAATGCATGAAGTAGCTTTACCTCTAATAATACTAAAAATTTAGGTGGCTTTGGAAGAGCTGATGGGAGTAGAAAAACATGCACATGCAGACACGTGGGGAGCTGGGGCAGTAGAGCAAGGCTGCATTCGAAGAACTTATACCTGAGGGTCGCCGGGATGTCGACGGCGGCAGGTCGGATCTGTGAACAATATGGCAGGGAGGAAGAAGGGTGGAGGACCTCCCGAGCCGGCGCTGTGTCGGAGAGAACGGCACGGGCAGAGGATCGGGCCCCTCCGGCAGCTGTGGGTTTCCTCCCTCGGCGGCGATGACCGCGTGACCGATGCACCTTTTAGTCCTCTACACACACCGCGTGAGCTATGGGCGAACGGCCCGCTGGGGGAGCCCAAAGGCACGACCGACGCCGTCAAGGTCGAAATGGAGGTGACAAGCAGCAAGGATCCCGACGACGTCGATGTGCAGGAGCTGACCTTCTTGACAGTTCCACATAAGCTGCTGGCCGGGGCTAAGCTTGTGTCCCTCCACATTCAGATTGACAAGCTCACATCCTAAATGTTTCTACAATGCCTTCTGTTTATCTTAGTAATATGCTAATATAAAGATTACCTTGGTCTACTTTAGCTTAAGAAATGGTGGGTTTTGGTGGCGATAAAAAATTATGTTTATCAATGCATTAATTGCAATGCATGCATGCATAAAGTACATGCATTGGTCAATTTTCTCTTAATACTTGCATGCAATGATTTAATGCACCTTGGAATCTGAACAAGTGTTGGGGAACAACCAAATTGAGCCTTATAAAATGGAAAAACTAAAATTTTGAGATAAGCCCTATAAAACCGGAAAGGAGAGAGTAGAAAAAGAAGTACTCCATCCGGGAATAGTGCCGCACTTGGAAACTTGAACCGTCAATAAATTTTGAGCTTGCATCTCATCACATTCCAAATTACTCCACGCTATATTGAATTGCAAACCTGTTCACACCGATCACAACCTAAACGGTTTCCCACTTAGGAGCATATTAGTACTCGGTTATAAATACTAGTATGCCAAGATGACTGCGCATTCCTCCTCAACTCCTCATCCACAAAAACAAACAAGCCATTCAGCATCCTTCCCTTGCATCTGCCATGGCCAGCGTGAGTTCTGGGTTGAGAGATTGCCACCAGGGACAGGCGAGCATGGAAGCGGAATCACGAGAGATGTCCCGCCTCGCTGCGAGAGCAGCCGACATGTCCCGCCGCGCGGAAGTAGCAGCACAGAGGTCCCGCCGCTCTGTCGATGCAGCAGACTGGTCCGGCTGCGCTGCGGAAGCAGCAAAGATGTCCCGCCGCGCCACGAATGCAGCAGAGATGTCCTAGCCGCACCGCGGCGGCCTGGGAAAATTTCTCGCGTGCAGGCGACAACTGTTACAGGCGCATGCATGCGATCGTCCATGGCCAGATGGATCAGATCTCCCGTTTTGTGAGGTTGTAGGACGACATGAAAGCCTCGTTTGAACAGGCTATCGGCGCACTAAGGGAGGGCAATGAGAGGCTCCGGGCCGAGTGCGACCTGCTGAGGGAGAAGATCGTCCGAAGTGCAGACTAGCAGGAGGAGACCAGTGCCTTGTTGAAGAGGAGCGGCGTCATCGTCAAGAAACTTATGGACGAGAATGACATGCTCCGCAACGAGCGCCAAAGGCTGGTGGAGGAATCCGTGGATGTTCTCAAGCAGCGTCTTGAGGACACGAAAGAGCTCATCGCCGCTCGCCGCGGAGACTAGTTCCCGCGGCCTGCAGCAACGCATCAAGAAAGTAGAGATCAGCGAGCCAGATCCTTGTCTTCCTTCTTCTTTTGCCCTTGTGTATTTCGTGCATAGCCGCATGTGGATTTTTTAATTATCTTTCTAATTATGTAAGACAATTAATCGTCCTTATCTTTCTGTGGAAGATCAATGTTGCGAGGCTGGGATGAAGAAAACTCTTGCTGTGGCGACCCTGGTGTTGCTGTTCTTCTAGTTGCTGCTGGGCTTCCTTCAGTTTCCTGGTTTCTTTTGATGTAATAATCGGTTTAGGATGTGGATTGTGCCGTCGGTTGTAATATTGGGTTCTAGCACGGATGTTTGGCCTTTGTTGGCCTCTTGGGATGTTGCGATTTCAATCTGGTAGCTTTTAGTCCTTCGTGTTAGGCTGGAGTTGTGCTGAACTTCTTGTGAATTGTGGTGGTTTTCAGTAATGAAAATTGGAAGGGACAAGACCTTCTTTGATCAAAAAAAATTAATCGTCCTTATATATTCATCAGTCTTGCTATAAGTCGCAGTAGATGCTATATAGGTCCGTCGGATCTTACATCAAGATCCGTGCTTTCTGATTTTCTTTTTTCTCTCTTAAATTTCATTCGAGTGAGACATAGCCATGCCATTAAACAGAGGCCCGGGCGCCATTAATGGAGACCTTGGGAGAGAGGTGGACGACAGATGGAGGTCAAAGGGCTCTCCTCCCGATAAGCACGCGCAGGGGTCTGATCGCATGCCTCTCGTACTACTCAAATAGCTACCCTGCACGGCGCCTCCTAGCTAATAAAAAATGGGGACGCGTGGCAGCACGTAAATGGTACTAGTAAGTAGAACGCCCATGGTTTCAACAATACTTGTGTTTCCGATTGTAATGTGACATCACTTGTTCCAAAATGACTTTGTTGATTGTTAATGTGTGCGCCTTCGCAAATCGGACTACAAATTTACCACATCATGTTGGTGCCATGTCATGGCACCAATCCAAGTTTCATTATTTTCATGCGTGTTTTGGATTTACAGGAAATAAAAAACTAAGTTTCTCAATGTTTCCAACCCAGCCACGACGCCCAGAATTTTGAATTTCATTTCCATTTCTTGCATGTAACCTAGAAATTTACCCGAGGACACACATGTGATTTTTCAACCAACTTTGGTGCACTGGAACATGTGCTTGTATTTCAAATTTGAATTATGCACACAAAGGTGACACGTTCCCTCCTAGAACCACGAGCCTTCTTGAGAGAAGCTCCGATTTGCAAGAAGCTTATACCAAAATTTGTTCCTATTCGGCCAATTTTTTTTCCCACGGCATAGTACTACCATCACATGACACCATGCCAAGTTTCATGATTTTAAAACCAAGTTTCTCAATGTTCCCGACTGAGCCACGATGCCCAGATGTTTGAATTTGATTCTCATTTTTTGCATGGGACCTAGAAATTCACCCGAGGACAGAAATGTGATTTTTCAACCAACTTTGGTGCACGGGAGCATGTGCTCGTAGTTCAAATTTGAATTATGCACATTAAATGACCAAAAACTCAATTAATGTGTAAATAAGGCCAAAGGAAGCCGGAATAATTCCTTAACAGGGCACTCGTGTAGTTCTATGTTGCCTTTGTAAATAAACTCAAGGGGGATAACGTATATCGTTTCGCACTCAAAGGTGGCACGTTCCCTCTCAGAACCATGAGCCTTCTTGAGAGAAGCTTGGGTTTGCAAGAAGCTTATACCAAAATTTGTTCCTATTCGGCCAATTTTTTTACCACAACATGGTAGTACCATGACATGACATCCACGCCAAGTTTCATAATTTTTAGACGTGTTTTGGATTTACAAGAATTTTAAAACCAAGTTTCTCAATGTTCTCGGCCGAGCCACGATGCCCAGATGTTTGAATTTGATTCTCATTTCTTGCATGGGACCTAGAAATTCACCCGAGGACACAAATGTGATTTTTCAACCAACTTTGGTGCACGAGAGCATGTGCTTGTAGTTCAAATTTGACTTATGCACATTAAATGACCAGAAACTCAATTAATGTATAAAAAACGACAAACGAACCCGGAATAATTCCAAAATTTAACAGGGCACTAATGTAGTTCTATGTTGCCTTTGTTAAACTCAAAGGGGGGCAGCGTATATCGTTTCACACTCAAAGGTGGTACGTTCCCTCTTAGAACCACGAGCTTCCAAATCGGCCCAATTTTTTACCACAACATGTTAGTGCCATGACATGACACCATGCCAAGTTTCATGATTTCCAGGCGAGTTTTGGATTTACATGAATTTAAAATCAAAGTTTCTCGATGTTCTCGGCCGAATCATGACGCCCAAATGTTTGAATTTCATTCTCATTTCTTCCATGGGACCTAGAAATTCAACCAAGGACACACATGTGATTTTTCAACCCACTTTGGTGCACCAGAGCATGTTCATGCAATTCATATTTAGATTATGCACATTAAAAGTCCAGAAACTCAATTAATGTATAAAAAGGCCAAATGAACCCGAAATAATTCCAAAATTTAACAGGGCACTCATATAGTTCTATGTTGCCTCTGTAAATAAAATCAGGGGGAGGGAGCGTATATCGTTTCGCACACAAAGGTGACACGTTCCCTCTCGGAACCACGAGGCTTGTTGAGAGAATCTCCGGTTTTCCAAGAGGCTTATACGAAAACTTGTCCCAATTCAGCCAAAAATTATACGTATGAAAACATGGTTTAGATTATCCCAAACATCTCGCTACCTAGACCAATAATGTACTATGACTTGAATTCAACATAAAATGGATACAAATATTTGAATTGGAGAGCGTATGGTACATGTAGTTCATAGTGAAATATGATTACTGCTATATGTATGTTTTTTGTTATCAAGATAATATTTAAATTATTGTATAACTTGACAACAATCGTATTTAAATAAGGAAAATTGATTCAAATTTAGTCCGTATGGTAGACGACAATATATATGTTCACATGGTGGAGTAAAATGTTCATATATGATGGAAGATCAAAATGTACGACTACATCAATTATAAACCGCAAGGTCACCTAACGATATATTCGAATTCAACATAACGTGGATTCAAAAATTGAAATTCGAGATCATGGCATATGTAATCATATAAAAAGGGACATTACTCTTTCTTTGGTGGGAATTGATTTGTTTTTTGTTCTTGTTGAGGGAAGTGCGAATCGATTTGGTACTGTGCAGGGTAATCTTGTTCTCCCGATTTTTTTTACATTTTTCTTGTAGTTTTTTCAATGGCGTCTATAGCAATATAGTAAAAGGGGATATGACTCTCTTGTGTCTTGTATGAATTGTTTTTTTACACGTTATGTTTGTTCTGCCGAACAAGGAATCCGCACCTTGTTATCCTGAAATTTTCAAGCTCGAGTATCTTTTGTCTCACCTGCTTTGAAACTCCCGCTTCTTCAACCCGCGCTGCGCCTTGTTATCCCGAAATTTGGACGCGCACGAGAACTCCCTCCTCATCCGAAATCGCTCCCGCAGCCCAGACACGCGAAATCACCCTTCTACCCCTCAGCCGGAAATGAAGCTCCACGTCGCGGTGTCAAAACCGATGGGGGTATGCTGGTAACTTATCCTACATATCGGACAAGCGCGTCCCTAAGCTTGGCTCCCCCCTTCCCCTTCGCCCCCCCATTCGTACTCCGAGGCCGCCAAAACCCATGAAACCCCACGCTCCTCCGTCGGCCTCCCGACCACCGCCTAGCCGGAGACTCTTCCCCGACTACGTCGTCCACCGCAACAGCTCGCCGTCCCTCATCCACCGCACCGGACGAGGATCCGTTGTCGATCTCGTCGTCCCGCCGGATCAGCCGCCCCATCCTCCACCTCCAAGGAGCTGCCCCGATGTTCGCCTCCTCTATCGCGCCACCTCAATCCCCATAGTGCCGTCTTGACCTGCCCCACCGGAACCGCATCACCCTCACCAATTCCTCCGATGAAGCCGAGGCCAACTCGGCGCAACCAAGGAGGTTCTGCACTCACCGCTGCATTTATCTTTTATTCGATCTCACGGGGCTGCCGGTGCTCGATACCGAGCAGACATGGCATGTCTCCATCGACGGCGCCGTCGCCGGCCACATCATCCACGGCGTCTCTCCCCCATGTCGTTGCTTCCTCGGCGGCGACTTCCAGGACGGCACTAGCTGCAGCTGCTCCGGCTCTCGCTCGCGTTGCGGCTCTGTTCTTGTTGTCGGTCGCGCTGCTGCACTGATCCTGCTTTCATTCGTGTCGCTGCTCTGCTCTTGCTCTCGCTTGCGCTACTTCTGCTGCACGACCTCCGGCAGCTACAGGAGTTGCTGCTTTAGCACTCGCTCGTAGTGCTACTGCATGAATTGCTCTCTGCTAGTGCGTTCCCTGCTCGAGCGTCTGCTGACTTAGATCACTGCTTCTCTGCTACTAGTGCACGAATGCCCTAAACATCTATTGCAATGCTCTGTTACTAGTTCAATCAGTTTCGACAGTAAAATTCAGTTTCGACTGTGAAGTTCATTTTCTTCAGTTAAGTTCAGAGTGAACAGTACTTACAACATCTGTCGGAGCGGCCGTGGCACGGCTGATGCGTTTTACATCTAGCACTTTTTGGTGATGTATTTTACATCATGTATTGCAGATGATATTAGGGTCCCACTTCAGATTAACGTTGTCTATCTTGTCATGCTTCAGCCTCGTCGCCGTACACCTTAGCGGAGCTGCTCCAATGACGGAACCGTCCATCACAGGTGGATCAGTACCCTCGGCGCCGTTTCCAGAGGCCTCGGATCTTCTTCCCCGCCTCTAATAGTCACACCAGCATCATCACCATCCTCCACGTCCAACCCAATGATGCTGAGGTCCACAAGGCTATGCCAAAGAGGTTGTACACTCGTCGCATCACTTTGTTTCTCCATTCCTCTGTTCTTCCAATTCATGTGAGCCAAACACACAGGTTGACTGAAATCCTATGTTTCCAAATGCTCTGTTTTGCACGTGCATTCCTATCCTATTCCTGTGTTTTTCCTGTCCCTGTGTTTATAGAATCCTCCAATTCTAAGGAGCCCTTACAGATTTACTTCATTTTCAGATAGGCGTCAAAGAAAACTCTGTATGTTATGTCCTGCTCCTGCCGTGCCGTCATCCACCCCACCTGAGGTGCACCATCGACAGAAGCGTTCACTGCAGCAGAGATCCCCCCTGCAGAATTCCTTTCGCCGCCTCAGATCATCTTCCTCGTTGTCGGCAGCCATGCCAACCGCATTACCATCACCGACTGAGCAGATGAACCTGAGGACTACACAGTTCCGGAAGAGAGGTCGCAGTCTTTCGTATTTGCTTACGTTATACATCAGTTATTATTACCTGCTACTTTATTGTTCAATCTTGAGTTTTGAATTGCCCATGGGTCTCATATCGAGCCAGCAACGAATAGTATCTGTCTACTATCTGGTTCATCTGGGGTCTTCTATGTGGTTCATGTTGGGTGGGCAACAAACAATAGATGATCCATTGTCTATCTTTTTAAACTGAAGCTATAATCTACCTGGTATCATTAGTTTTGGATCCATCCACTCATTTGCTACCATCAGTCTTGATTTTTGCATGCACCCCTTAGGCCTTACAAAATCTAACTATTTTTATTATGCATGTCAGATATTGTACACAATCGTACTGAACATGTAGAGAAAAAGAGAAGACCGTTGCGTGCGAATATAATGTCATGCAGACGGCGCTCCATTGTGGGCGAAGTGGCCCCCCTCCTGCATTTCCAGATTGTATTCCAGAGGAAGATAACTGTTCAGATGGAGATTCAGAAGGAGCCGACCATGCCTGTTTACCACCTGAGGTGTTTGCTCTAACCTGGCATGCTGATGTTGGTCATATCATGCATATGGCACCTTGCATTGCTTACATTATACATCTTATATGTCATCAGCTTAGTTTAGATTTGCTTTGTGTGAATGCCACCTGTTTGGTTTCTATATCATACTCCCACCATTCCTAAATATTTGTCTTTTTAGAGATTTCAACAAGTGACTACATACGGAAAAAAATGAGTGAATCTACACTCTAAAATATGTCTTTATACATCCGTACGTGGTAGTCCATTTGAAATCTCTAAAAAGACAATTATTTAGGAATGGAGGGAGTAAATGGGAATTATGCAATGCCATCTTCTTTAGCCAGGCATCATATACGTGAATCATGCAATGCCATCCTGTTTAGCCAGTCATCGTATATGTGAATTGTATCGTGCCATATTTTTTTCCATAATGTATTCCATTTGTGAACAATGTTTATACATTCATCTACTCTTCCTGTGCATCAGCCATTTGAGTCGATCATTGGAAAATCTGGAGTGTAAACAAGGTCTTCTGAGCAGTCAGTGCTACCTGTCGATGCAGATTTCTTGCTGGTTACAGATAGCTCCTCAGAGGAGGATTCAGAGAGAGATGACCAGTCGTATTCCCCTCCCCCCGAGGTGCATGCGCTAACTTGGCTGGGTTATATTGCTCATATCTTGCATATCTTGCATTGCCATGCCATCTGCTTAGATTAGACATGCTTTGTGTGAATGCCTCATGTTTGCTTTCTATATTAGATATGTGAATTATGCAATGCCATGTTTTTCAGCCAGTTATCATATATGTGAATTATGCACCACCATGGAGCCAGGCATCATATATGTGAATTATCTCATGCCATCTTTTTTTTCATTACGTATTCCATTTGTCGACAATCTGTGTATACTGTGTATCAGCCATTTGAGCCAGTTATGGAAAAATCTAGAGCAGACAATGGTACATGTTGAAGCATATATCTCGATGGTTACAGGGAGCTCCTCAGAGGAGGATTCGGAGACAGATGACCAGTCCTATATCCCACCTGAGGTGTATGCTCTAAGTCGCAATATTTATATTTCTCATATGATGCATATGGTGTCTTGCATTGCTTAGTTTAGACATCATACGCACACTATTGAATTCTATCTACTTAGTTTAGAGATCATACATGCGAGTGCCAGTTGCTTAGTATATGAATCAATTATGTCAATTATATCATGCCATCCTGTATACTTAGACAACATGTATGTGAATTATTTCATCCCAACCTATTTTAGAAAGACATCATATAGTTTTGTCATGTCATCCTGTTTAGGTACTCATCATATGTTGAATTATGCCATTATATCTTCTTAAGTTATCCATCATATATCTGAAACTGTGTCATGCTATCATGTTTAGTTAGGCATCATATATGTGAAATTGTGTCATGTTGTCCTGTTTAGTTAGACAACATACATGTGAATTACCACATCTGTCTATCATACAATGTCTGTACGTTCAATTTATTTTCTTGTTTGTCAGCCATTTGAATTGGAGGGGGTGATGGCAGTATCTAAGGGAGCAAAAACCCGTTCTTCACAGAAGACAGTGCTACTCGTTGATGCAGATAGAACCATGGTTGTACTGGCCCACAAACTAGCCCCACCACACATAATCGAGACTCTTCCAGATTGCACACTTACACCGTTGGGTAGAGAACCAGCTACAACCCATCTAACCGCAACCCCAGCGGATAGTAACCCACTTATAGTTGACAAAGCACCATGTCCACCACAAAGTACCCCCACACGAGCAGTTTGTAAAGCTACTGCAGTGCCCAAAGCACGAAGACCACCACAGCTAACCCAAACTCCACGTTTAAAGCAGAAGAGCAACTGTTCTCAAGTCAGATTCCGTAGCTATGGTCCATACTCCTTTGCTATTGCATCACTGTATTTACTCATACCAAGTACTTTCGAATTTGAAGGATCCAATTGAAACTCCAATGGCGCAACAGGTATGTTTTAAACCTATTTCTTTAACTACATTGTTGTTCTAACTTCTTTCTCTATGTTGATTTCAGTTTAAGTTGCATAAACAGTTATGTTCTCATGTGATGCACATTACAAGTGCTGCCAATGCTGTGTAGTTTCTCACACTTATATTCTTTCTATGCTGCTGTGTCTTAAAAATATATGAGTTGAACTGTGTCTCTATCTTGATTAGGGAACATAAACTAGAATGATATGGACAATACAGTGACCATAGTACATAGATATATGTTTGTTTCATGCTGTTATCCTGTCCACCTTACTACTGAACCGGTTTACCAAAACGAGATTCGTATACTACAAGCTAAACCTGTGATGTGTCTTCTTGTTTCTCTTGTAGTATGCAAACAGAATATTGGAGAAGAGCACCGCACTATGCAATGGTAGAGAAAGTAATGTAGATAAGGTTCAAGATAGTGAGACAACCCTGTTAGTCTCCAAGAAAGGTGATAAAAATGATCTTGTAGACAGTGAGAAAACCCCACAGTCCTGCGTTGATGTAGTGTTCGAGTTACTGGCTAGTACCGCTGGCACAAGCTCTTCCAACTCGCTGCCTGAATCACTTCGGCTTCTTCAGTCTCAGCTACAAGCTGAAAGGCATCAGTCAGCTGTGCTGCGGCAAGAAGCCGAAGGACTGAGGAAGTCCATGCAGAATTCAGATGCGTACTTTCTTGTGCAACAGCAAGCGCTGGAGGATTTAAGCGCCAAACAAGAGAAAGTTAATAAGCTTGCTAAGCATCTTGCCAGCATTATGGGTACCCAGGATATTGTTTCTTGAGCTCTTTTGAAGTGGTTTCAGTTCTGGACTTGTTTTTCTGCGGCGTTTATATGCTGGTGTGTTCCCTATATTTGCACTGGTGGCAAACTTTGATGCCCAGTGGATGTAATATGTGTAATAGCCGTGATAGCCTAGCATAAGTTGCTCGCTTATTTATTTCCTTGTTTTGTTTATTTGTTTGCTTGTAGTCAGTGCAGTTCTTTTTCCACGGTTTGCTAGTGGCTGCAACAACCTCTTTTTTAAAACTAGGCCACAATAACCATGGGCTAATATTTAGTGTAGTGACACTGGGCCTCCTACGGGCCGTAGAAACAGTGGGCCTTCTACGGGCTGTAGAAACAGTAGGCCTTCTACGGGCCGTAGAAACAATGGGCCTTCTACGGGCCATATCATCAATGGGCCTTATACGGGCCGTATGATTGATTGGCCAAACATGGGACAATAACAGACCTCATTATGGCCGTAAACGGGCTAGAGTTGGAATCGTCTGTTCATGGGCCGACCATAACGGGCCATCGTTAATAGGCCGTATTTGATGATGCTATGAAAACGGCCCAACGAATTAACGGACCACAAACGGGCTGACTGTAACCACGGGCTGAATTTGGCCCACAAGCAGAAAATGACAGTAACAGGCCGTAAGTAAACGAATGCTGGAAATGAACCAAAGAATAAATGGGCTCTGAGAAGGCCGAAAGATAACATGGGCTGGAAACGTCCTAACGGAATAACAGGCCGTTAATGGTTATAAAGTGATACACTGTTCTTTACGGGCCAGTTTCACCACGGGCCATTAATGGGTGTAAAGTGATACACTATTCATTACGGGCCAGTTTCACCACGGGCCGTTAGTAGGACAAGAGTTACATAGGGCCTCATATGGGCCGAAAGACGTCATGGGCCATACATGGGCCAGAAGTGAAAACGGGCTGGAATCATATTGGATGGCCCAGATAACGCTACTGGGCCTAATTCGGATAGGGCATAATGGGCCTTGGGTTAGCGGGCTGTAAATGGGCTATATTCGAACATGTCGTTAACATGCTTTTCATGGGCCGGCCTGCCAGCTTTTGACCGAGTCAAATGGGCCGGCCTTTTCACAGGAATGGGCCTCTGTTGGGCCGTGCCATGTGTCGACGTATCATAGGCGCCTTCCGTCCAATGAGTGGTTGACATCTGTCCCAACGATGAGCCGACACGTGTTTCCTCCAGCCAATGATGATTTTACACGTGGAAAATCCCCATTGGTCGGGGCTGTTAACGGGTTATCGGATCCAAAACCCGACCCAATAGCTTAACGGTGTTCCGTTACGGTGGATGCCACGTGTCGGTCACCCTTGACGAAAGCACTTCTGTGACGCGCGATTTATCGTCATGGAAGTGGAACCTTCCGTGATGATAATTTTGGTAATGTCATGGAACACTTGTACGACAGCACAGGTATGACTATCTTGATTCTGTCATAAATTTGTCATGGATGTACATGCATGACAAAAAAAGCGACCTACTGTGAAAAACACGTATCATCACGGAAGTATATTTTTTTTGTAGTGCTAGATTGGTTCCGCCAAGGTTCCGCCTCGTGGCGGCGGAGTTTCATCCCGAAAGGTTGCTTCTAGTTTTTTTCTCGACGAAAGACTTCATATAGCAGAAGATGGTCATATGAGAGCCACCAGGGGGCGCACGAGGTAGGGGGTACGCCCTAGGGGGGGCGCCCCCCACCCTCGTGGACAGGGTGTGGGCCCCCTGGTCTTCATCTTTGGCGAGGATTTTTCGTTAATTATTATAAGGTATTCCGTGGAGTTTCAGGACTTTTGGAGTTGTGCAGAATAGGTCTCTAATATTTGCTCCTTTTCCAGCCCAGAATTCCATCTGCCGGCATTCTCCCTCTTTATGTAAACCTTGTAAAATAAGGGAGAATAGCCATAAGTATTGTGACATAATGGGAAATAACAGCCCAAAATGCAATAAATATCCATATAAAAGCATGATGCAAAATGGACGTATCAGTGGCTTTTGGTGACGATCATGATTCAAGATCAGAAACTCTGACTTTTGAAGTGGTGAAAATCAAGATCCCATATCATGCCTTGTTTGGAAGGCCGGCTTATGCTAAGTTCATGGCAAGGCTGTGTTATGTTTATCTGCAGCTTAAGATGCCGGGTCATAAGGGGACCATCACGGTACATGGGAGTAGGAAGATTGCTTTAGAATGTGAAGAAGGGGATGCGGCTTATGCTGAGTCAGTTTGTGCCACAGAGGAGCCGAAATTTTATAAGGACAATGTTGATCCGGCAGATATGACTTCCCTGAAGAAGCCTACTACAGAACATGATCCGGCGTTGAAATTTAAATCAGCTGCAGACACTAAAATGGTTGATTTTGTTCCTGGCGATTCATCTCAGCAGTTTAGCATTAGCGCTAACCTAGATCCGAAATAGGAAAGCATGCTCATCGAGTTCATCTGTGAGAACTGGGACATCTTTGCATGGAAGCCTTCTGACATGCCAGGTGTACCGAGGGAACTCGCTGAGCACACCCTTAATATAGATCCTAAGTTCAAACCGGTCAGGCAGTTTCTCCGCCCCTTCAATGAAGAGAGGCATAACACTATTGGTGAGGAGGTAGCCCGGCTTTTGGCAGCAGGGTTTATCGTGGAGGTTTTTCAACCTGAGTGGCTAGCTAATCCGGTGCTAGTACTTAAGAAAACGGCAGTTGGCATATCTGTGTGGATTACACAGACTTGAACAAGGCCTGTCCAGCTGATCCCTTTGCTCTCCCGCGTATTGATCAGATTATTGATCCTATGGCGGGTTGTGACCGTTTGTGTTTTCTGGATGCTTATTATGGTTATCATCAGATTAAAATGGTAGTTAAGGACCAGGATAAGACAGCTTTCATAACTCCCTTTGGAGCTTTCTGCTATGTGTCTATGCCTTTCGGGCTCAAGAGTGCCCAGGCAACTTATCAGCGCTGTGTTCAGAATTATCTTCATAAACAAATTGGGTGCAATGTCCATGCTTATGTGGATGATATTGTGGTGAAATCTAGGAAGGATGAAACATTGATAGAGGACCTAAGGGAGACTTTTGATAACCTCCGAGTCTATAAGATGATGCTTAATCCGGCTAAATGTGTCTTTGGTGTTCCGGCAGGCAAGCTCTTGGGTTTTCTGGTGTCAAACAGAGGCATTGAAGCAAACCCAGAAAAGATCTCAGCTATCACGTCCCTGGCTAAACCGGCATGTATCAATGATGTCCGGCGTTTGGCGGGCCAGATTGCAGCTCTAAGCCGGTTTATCAGCCGCCTTGGGGAGAAGGCTATCCCTTTGTATCAGATGCTAAAGAAAACGGATGATTTCGTCTAGAGTGACACCGCCGATAAAGCATTTGAGGATTTGAAGAGACAGTTGGCCGAGCCGCCCGTTCTTGTGGCTCCGGTTGATAAAGAGCCCTTATTGCTATATGTGGCTGCTAATGCCCGGGCTGTTAGTGTGGCTATTGTGGTGGAACGCAAGGAGGCCGGAAAGGAGTATCTGGTTCAACGGCCGGTTTATTACATCAATGAGGTGCTTATTGAATCAAAGCAGAGGTACCCGCATTGGCAGAAGTTGGTGTATGGAGTTTTCATGGCAAGCCGGAAGCTCAAGCATTATTTTCAAGGTCATCCCATCATAGTGGTTAGTTCAGCCCCTCTAGGAGATATCATCCAAAACAGAGAGGTGACTGGCTGGATTGCCAAGTGGGCTATTGAGCTTGGACCTCACGGGATTAAATATACGCCTCGCACAGCAATCAAATCACAAGCACTTGTGGAATTCATTAATGATTGGATAGAGTTGCAGGCATCGGAGGAGAAGTCGGATAACACGTACTGGACTATTCATTTTGATGGGTCCAGACAGTTGGAGGGCTCGGGGCCTGGAGTCATATTAACTTCCCCACGAGGTGACAAGTTTTGTTATGTTCTCCGCTTAATGTTCCCTTTTACTAACAATACAGCTGAATATGAGGCCTTGCTCCATGGCCTTCGGATGGCTAAGGAGATGAATTTAAGCCGAGTTAAGTGCTTCAGCGACTCGGACCTGGTGGCTCAGCAGGTATCTGGCACTTGGGATTCTAAGGATCCACTCATGGCTGCATATCGACGAGAGGTGGACATAGTGGCTGGTCATTTCAAGGGTTATCAAGTTGACCATATAGACTGGCGAAAGAATGAAGCGGCGGACGCTTTAAGTCATCTAGGCTCTCAGCGTAAACCAGTGCCACCTAATGTCTTCCTCGACGTACTTCATAATCCATCGGTCAAGATACCCACAGAGGAGGAGTTGGCTATTCCTGACCCGGAGGCCTAGTTGGTAGCGGCTCTTCATGTTATACCGGATTGGACAGTCCCATACCTGGCCTATATGAACCGGGGCGAGTTACCAGGCGATGAAACCTTGGCCCGGCAGAAAATCCGGCGATCCAAGTCAATGACCATTATCAATGGGGAGTTACATCGTTACAGCGTGACAGGGGCGATTCAGCGTTGTGTGTCTCCTCAAGAAGGTTGTGAGATTTTACGAGAGATCCACGAAGGAGATTGTGGTCACCACGCCGGTTCAAAATCCTTGGTGGCTAAGGCTTTTCGTCACGACTTCTATTGGTTGATGGCTCATGTTGATGCTGAGGATTTAGTAAAAAGGTGTGATGGTTGTCAGAAATTTGCACGCCGCGCTCATGTTCTGGCTCAGGAGTTGAGAATCCAATCACTTTCCCGTTTGCAACTTGGGGGGCTAGATATGATTGGACCCTTTAAGAGGTCCAAGGACAAAAAGACCCACCTGTTGGTGGCAGTTGATAAGTTTACCAAGTGGGTAGAGGCAGAGCCAGTCAGTAAGTGTGATGCAACCACGGTGGTCCAATTCATCAAAAAGATGATATTCCGGTTTGGTTTTCCACACAACATTATAATGGATAATGGTACTAATCTGTCCAAGGGTGCTATGGAGGAATTTTGTCAACATGAGCACATCCGGCTTGATGTGGCGTCAGTGGCTCACCCCCAGTCTAATGGTCAAGCAGAGAGGGAAAATCAAGAAATTTTGAGAGGTATTAAACCCTGGCTTATGGTTCCTTTAAATTGGACGCCGGGTTGTTGGGTGGAGGAGTTACCTTACATGTTATGGAGTATGAACACCACACCGAACAGATCTACGGGTTACACGCCTTTTTTCATGGTTTACGGAGCAGAGGCGGTTCTCCCTAGTGACATCCGTCATGACTCGCCCCGTGTGGCGGCTTATGTTGAAGCTGAGAATGAGAAAGCACGTCAGGATTCACTGGACCTGTTAGATGAGGAGCGTGATCTAGTAGTGGCGCATTCGGTGATCTGGTGCTCCGGCTCATCCAGGATCAGACTGATATGCACAAGTTATCCCCACCTTGGGAAGGACATTTTGTGGCCAGCAAAAATTTGCACAATGGATCATACTACCTTATCGATGTTCGAGAGCACAAAGACTCACGTAAATCGGAGGAGGAGACCCAGCGGCCGTGGAATATAGCTCTTCTTCAGCATTACTATACTTGAGCCACAAGCTCTTCTTATGTACATACTTATGACAATGTATATATTATATAATAAACTGGAGCCTCAGCTAAAGCGGGGTCTCTGTTCTTTTTTACATCATGTGTGGTCACATGGGGGCTTCTACTTACAAAGTGGAGTTCTATTAACCCGGCTTATAAAGCCACACAGATATAAAGGAAATCACTAGGGGGCTTGGTCGTATTCGAACCATAGCTACGCCTCTTGGTCGGCTTAAGGCCAAACAGGGAAATCACTAGGGGCTTGGTTGTATTTACACCATAGCTACACCTCTTGATAGGTTTAAAGCCAAAAAGGAAATTATGTGGAACCAAAGAGAGTCTGTTGCAAAAAGAACAACTCAAACATAGGTACCCACAGAGCACAACTCAAATATTACTTGGGGGCTCCTTGCTTCTCCAAGAACAATGAGCTTGCACCCTTGTAATAGGCTATCAAGCCAGGCTTGGTAGCCAGGTGTATTCACTTAAAACCCTGGGTTATCCTGCCTCTTTAAGTAAGCCACTCCGTCTAGGTAAACCTGGTATGACCCATAGGACGTTTGACAAGTCAATCTCATAGACCCTGAACTTGTCAAAGTTAAAACGATGATTGGTTAAAGATTGAGGTCCATCTTAAAAGGCTTTGAAAAATGGTTTAACTCAGCGGCTTGGCAGCCCATGAAAAGCCTCGATTTAGGGCCTAGCAGCCCATGAAAAGCCTTGCATATTTTTTCTTGTATTTGTTGCAAATGTTTTAACCTCTTTTGATAAGGGATTTATGAATATTTTCTGATAAACTGGTGTATATTACAACCCGACATGGCTTTCAACGCTCAGTTGTCAGTACATGATCAGTTCTAAATCGGCAATAATTTGATCTGGTCTGGTTTTGACTAGAAGTCACCAGAATTATATGAGTAAACCGGTGTTTCTCATAACCCGGTACGGTTTTGATATGAACCGGCAAGAATGAAAGGAGTCATCAATACTCCAGATTGGTGTTATCACCCTTATTATCCCAACAGTTGGACAGCCAATGAGATATATCACATGTATCATCTATTTTATATCTGGGTATTACAGTCTTGGTTATACACCCAAGTTCTATATATATTTGGGCATCATGATCCGTCCAGTAGTAAACCACTAGGACACTTTCAAGTTCTTATATGCAGGAACACATTAAGTAAAAGCCGCACTGTACTATGAATATAATAGATCCCAAAGGCATGGCGAGTTATCAGTATCAAGCAAAATAAATATGCTCGATGGCATAGCAAGCGAGTGTTTTGAACTAGCCTATTACAAGGCGTTTTAAATGCCCACCAAGAATAATTGTTTGAAGAACAAGTGGCAGACTGCGACAGCTAAACCGGCCACCGGTTCAAGATTCATCACCAGGACGACTTAAAGATTGCGGATGATCTTGAGTTGGTGTATCTTCCTCCTCTCTACCCAGTGGCTGGAAATCAATTGTTGTCCAATCGATTCCGGTTAACGCTTGGAATATAGCTTCTTCACTTATAAGAGGGGAAGGATCAATGTCAGGAGCATAAGTGTGCTTACAGATTGGCGGAACAAGATCTTCTACATCATGAATCGGCACGGGCTGTCTTTTCCCCTCAACATCATAAACCGGTTGATAATGAGATAGATCTGTGTCATCCGCCAATTTTCTTGCTATAGGCCGCATTTCCTTTGTCAGCCTTCGGAGATCATCGTTGTTGAATTATGTGCCATCTTCCTTCACGCTGGGGTAGCCTTGGCCGATATCTACCGGTTCAAGATCTGGAATCCACGCCTTGGCCCGGATTAGCGCGGTCAGCGCACCTGACCTTGCAGCTAATCTCTTCAGTTTGTCCAACCGGGTAGGCAGCATGGCCAGCTTTTTGATGGTTTCTTTTATCAGTGCTGGAGGAGGTTTGTTATAAGCTGTAGTGCAAATGGCTCGCTGGGATCCAGAATACAGCTGTTCTATCAAAGTATAGGCCACTTTAAGCTCCATCCGCATGTCGGAGCCCAGATGAGTAATGCGGGTCCCTGTCATGGTAAAGCATCAGTAAACCGGCCTTTGATAAGATATTATGGATTGGAAAAACTTCATATGAGGATACTCACCAAATACAGCAGAGGTCATGGCATTAATCTGCCGCTTTAAGCCGGTCAGTTCTTCAACCACTGGCTTCAGGGCTGCTTCTGCGTCTTCGGCCTTCTTTGTCAAACCGGCCTTCTCGGCATCCCAATCTGCACGTCCCTTCTTAAAATTTTCCTTCAGCTTCTCCATGGCTGCTAAGGCTTTAGTCAGTTCCTCCTTGGCTTTCCGAAGCCTCCGCTTCCTGAGACTTGATGTTTTCTTGAAGATCAGCGGTTTGGGAGTCCTTTTTGCTCAGCTCAGCCTGTAAAGGAATGACATATCCTCAGTGGGATGTATATATTTGAAGTACCAAGCACATAACAAGTTATGCACTTTGTACTTGGGGGCTAATGCCTATTTGCTATGTTATCAGAAATTTTTGCAAGTCCCAAATACAATGCAAACATTATCTTTGGCACCTGGGGGCTAATGTACATTTGTTCAAATCGGAGCAGTGGTTAAAATCCCGGTTCACCTTGGAAAGATAAATCGGCCCTTGGGGACTACACAGATGAAAACTACAGGAATACAATGTTAAAGTACCGGTTTATTTCAAAGGATCACCTGATATATGGAGGATAAGTATGAAAGGGTCGAGATATTAGAAAGTCCTGATTTATGATTGCTATCATAAACCGGCCCTTGGGGGCTACTAGAGTTGGTATTTGCAATTGGACTTAAGAAAGGAAAAGTTATGTCATTACCTCATAGCGCTCCTTCATCAGATTAACCAAACCGGCTTCATGATCGCGGTTTGTGTGCAGACAGTTCAGAAAGCCAAAGTGGAGTTCTTCAGCACTGAAGTGGGCATAGCTTGATAGATTGGTGCTCCAATTGCCCTTCTCCATGGCAGCACGTTCTTCTTTGGTACTATGTTTCGCCAATATAACAGGATGGCCAGGAGAGGTGTGGCGAATACCGGTAATGATAGCCTCATCTTCTTTATCTTCAGCAGCCTTTTCTAGAGTTGATGGAGTATTAGTGGTCTTCACTAGACTAGAAGGTCCGTCATCAGCCCAGATTGGACTTGCCGGTTTATCATCTGGCACAACGGCATCAACTTCTACTTGTTCATCAACATTATGATCTTGAGGGGGCGGTTCATCAAATGTGGCTTCAGTATTTGGACCATTCGGTTCAGTAGTCAGCTCCGGTTCAATCACCACATGATCGTCCGACGGGTTATTCACTCGGGCCTTCTTATTGGGTCTGGCCTTGGCTCTAAAAAAAGAATAGATGCAAAGGTTAGCATAGCATATAAAGTGTGAAACATCAAAAGATTGGGTTGAAATACTAACCCAGCCACGGTTTTAAGAGGAGGGAGTTGTGTGGCCGTGGATTCGCCGGATGAAGAAGGAGGTGTCACCTGATAATTCGAATCGGACGGATTAAGAGGTTGTCAGAAAAAGCCCGCCTGGGATAAGAAGCGTCAGAAGTGGGTGAAACCTCGGGTCGGCGTTTTTGAACCGGGGTGTTTGGTAAACCAGTCGAGGTGACCGTTTGGCCGCTGTGCCGAGTTGTGCGGCGAGCCTCGTGCTGCTGCTTCTTCAAAAGAAATTTTGGGTCCAAGTGAGCAAGAGGGTGAGAAAATCTTACTTTCGGACAACTTGACGGATTTTTTGTGTTGGCAGAGAGTCTGAACCAGAGGAAAGGATAATTACCTCTGCAATGTCAGCTTGGCTGCCCTCAACGTCCTCCTGAAAAATATCATTGTCAATGAGATGCATAAAAACTGAACCAAGTGAATCAAGTTCTACCTCTGCTTCCGATTCATCCAGGTCGTCATCAAGCTCTAAACCGATGGGTTCAGGTGCCTTCATTTTTTTGGTTTTCTTGACGGCTTTCGTTTTAGGAAGAGAAGGCTTCACTGCTTTCTCATGAGGTTTCTTTTTCCAGAACGGGTCATCACCCTGTTTAAGAATGGGCAGAGGGTATTCAAAGATTGCACAGTCCAAAAATTTCAGGTGTAAAGCAGAAGCACAGACAATACTTACAGCGGGCGGTTTGTTTTGCGTGTAAAAGGGGTTTAACCCGGTCTTGCTGCAGACAGCTTCTGGTTCATTCAACATTTTCTTGACAAACTCCGTGACTTCTTCATCTGTTAGCTGAATATTGATATGACGTTGGGAGTCTTGTACATCACCAGTGTATTCGCACATTAAACCGGCGCGGAGACTTAACGACAGGATACTCCAGGATATCCAGCAACGGACGAAATCTACACTTGTTAAACCATTGGCCATAAAGGCTCTAAGCTTGGCGAGTTGAGGCGCGTACGAGGCCCGTTCCTGGGCACTTAAGTCATTGCTGAAGTGGATGAGTATTAGCGAGCCAGTGAGCACGATAACCCGGCAGAGGGTTCTCATCTTCGGGAGAGGTGTCTCTGCAATATAAGCAAGTTTGAGTCCACTTTTTTGGGTGACTGTGAAGTTTGGCATGAGGAAATTCAACCTCTTTCCTTTTCTGAATAGAGACGCCGCCAAGTTCAGTATTGGGTCCGTCTACAAATTCCGTGCGATGGTTTAAATGGAAGAAATCTCGGAATATCTCGACAGTTGGTTCTTCTTGTAGGTACGCTTCACAAAAAACTTGAAAGTTGCATATATTGGATACCGAGTTGGGTCCAATATCTTGAGGGTGGAGCTGAAAGCTGGCGAGTACATCTCGAAAAAACTTCGATCCGGGCGGTTTAAAACCACGACCTATGTGATCAACAAACACCACTACTTCACCCTGCTTGGGGGTAGGAGGATTTTCCAGCCCAGGAACTCGCCACCGGATTTCATTTTTCTTCGGTAAGGTACCAATCTTGACCATTATGTTCAGTTGCTCCTCTGTAACCCGGGAAGGGACCCAGTTGCAGGAATAAAACTGCTTGGCCATTGCAAGTGAAAAGCTAGGAAGAAAATAATGTCGGTTTATGATTCATTAATGGTGATGCATAAGGTACAACAGGGAAAAGGAATCCAAGTATGTGAAATTGGTAAATCGGAAGAAGTTATAAACCACCGATGACAGAGTATTTATGAATGATAAAGCAATGAACAGAAGCAGAGGTATATGCATACTGATAAACCGGAGTATAAATGAATCGGCGGTTTAAAAGGGGACTAATGGTACCTACCGGATTATTATACTTCAAAAAGTTAAACCGCCTCTATTGGTGTGAAGAGTACAGATCTAAAAATACCTAAGTGAGGGAAACAGGTTTCCCACATTTACATGGTGATTTCAGATCTGAGGGGTGACAGAAAACTGGAATATATTCAGACCTAAAAACTTCAGGTGCTTAACCAGTTCGTCAGAATCAGATGAGTTGTTGTCTATGTAAAGGAGTGATCTAATAAGGAAGGGTGAGCTTGTGGCTATGGTCGCGCAAGGGCTAAAACAGATCTAAGACTAGCCTACGATGCTACCAAGAAGGACAAAGAAGAATAGCTCTAGAACTTCGGTGAACTCTGATGAATACAAAACCCTAATGGCGAAGATCTAGGGCGGAAAGAGAGAGGGCTTACCAGTGTTACAAGAACGAAGGAGATGCGCTGCACTTTTCTGGTCCAGTCAGGTCGATGCAGCGGCCGATGGTGATGCAGAGGCAAAGCTTGACGATGGCGGCGGCGCTCGGGTGCAGGGGCGTCGCGAGGAGGTAGAAGAGATGAAGAGGCAGCGGAGGAAAAGGAAAAGGGGCCTCAACCCTATTTATAAAGCGAAGAGATAAGTGACAGGCGTGGAAATCGAGGAGCTCAAAAATGGATATTTAATAAAGTTGTCGCCTCGATGGTTGGATGCCCATTAATAAAGGGCATCTTCGGCTTCAACGAATAGGTGACATCATGGCGGTTTACTGCGGATCTGAAGGATGACGTCACGGCGGTTTACAAGATCCATGCGAAGGTGCCAGGGCAAGAATTTTTCTAAGTGTTGAAGATTGACTTGAACAAGTTCAAATCAATCTGGGGCCTAATGTTGGGGATATTACTACTGGACGTAAACCGGCCAGGAGTAGCCGGGTTAACTCTATGAAGATTAGAAGCCCATGAAGACGTGAGGATGGTGGCGCTTTACGAAGGCCCAAGGCCCAAAGGCAGGTTAAGGCCTGTAGATGTAAACCGACTTTCTCATGTAACTTGGTATTGTAAGATAGGAAGGATAGAGACCGAGTTGGACACATTGATGATCCGTCCTCGGGACTCTGTAAACCGACGAGTGTCGACCTATGTATATAAAGGGATGACCCGGTGGCGGTTTAGGGACAACACACGACAACAACTCGAGAGCCTGGCAAAGCGGATTCGCTCCCTAGTCATCGAAACCCCAACAATTCCATCACAACTAGACGTAGGCTTTTAGCTTCATTGTAAGGGGCCGAACTAGTATAAAACTCTCGTGTCCCTTGTCCGGTTTAACCCCTTTAAGCTAAACCGTAGCGATGGCTCCACGACTAAGTCCTTTCACGAGGACATCTGCCGTGACAAAACCACGACAGAGGCCGTCCTTGGTCCTCTTGTCCTCCGCCTCGTCCTCCTTCTCCGGCATCTGGTATGGTGCTGGGGCTAGCATCCTTGTTAGGACAGGATTCGCTGGACCCTCCGGCAAAGGGGACGAACACATAATCAGTTCCGCCTTCTTTATCCAGCCCTGGAAAAAGATAGCCTGCTCAGTATCATATTACTGTATGCATGACCGCAAAGTATTCGAGAGACAAGTGCTTACCGGGGTATCCGGATGATTACAGTTGAGGCCAGCGTCCTCAGCGGTATCCGGCCAATGTTTCCGCTTCCCAAACAATAACTTCCACATCCCTTCATGTTTGGCGCCGAAGAAGTGTTGGAGGGTTTTTGGTCCTTCTGGATTAAACTCCCACATGCGGCGAGGCCTGCGCTGGCAGGGCATGGTTTGGCGGACTAACATCACTTGAATCACACTAACGAGATCGATATCTCTCTCGAGGACGGTTCGAATGCGGCTTTGTAAGGTCCGCACTTCATCAACCGATCCCCAGTCCAGCCCCTTGTTGACACATGATGCAAGCTGTGATGGTGGGCCAGGACGGAAAGTGGGTGCAGCAACCCACTTAGTACTGCAGGGCTCTGTAATGTAAAACCACTCCCGCTGCCAGTAATTGGAAGTCTCGGTAAAGGAACCTTTTGGCCAGGGAGTGTTGGCGAGTTGGCTGATTGTAGCACCGCCGCACTCCACCTGTTCCCCGTCGGCTATCTTCGGTTTCACACTAAAGGTCTTGAGCCATAAGCCGAAGTGTGGGGGGATTCGAAGGAAGGCCCCGCATGTAATGATAAACACCGAGACATGGAGAATCGAGTCCGGGGCAAGGTCGTGAAAATCCAGTCCGTAATAAAACATTAGCCCCCGGACGAAGGGGTGAAGCGCAAACCCTAACCCCCGGAGGAAGTGGGGGATGAACACAACCCTCTTGCCGGATCTGGGGTTCGGAATAACTTGTCCTTGAGCAGGAAGACGGTGGTGGATCTCTGCAGTCAGATATCTGGTTGCCCGAAGCTTGGCAATATCCTCCTTTGTAATGGAGGAAGCCACCCATCGGCCTTGGGAGCTGGATCCGGACATGATGGGAAGGCTGAAAGCAATGGAGTCGTGTAACACCCCCGATGTAACTTTCCATATTTGTACTCTAACTCTTGCCATTTTCGGCTCTAATTTATGAGATTCGTGGTTGGGTTCTTGTCTTTGTTTTGCTTTTTTCCCTCTCATGCATTTCATATCATGTCATCATGTGCATCTCATTTCCATACATGTTCGTCTCATGCATCCGAGCATTTTCCCCGTTGTCTATTTTGCAATCCGACACTCCTATGTCATCCGGTGCCCCCTTTTGCCTCTTTTCGTGAGTGGGTGTTAAACATTCTCGGATTGGACCAGGACTTGCCAAGCGGCCTTGGTACACCACCGCTAGACCGCCTGTCAAGTTTCATGCCATTTGGAGTCCGTTTGATACTCCAACGGTTAACTGAGGAACCGTAAAGACCTCGTGTGTGTTGCAGCCCAACACCCCTCCAAAGTGGCCCAATAACCCATCCAAAACCCCTCGATCGTTCGATCACGATTGCGTGGCCGAAAACCGCTCTCAATTTGGACACTCCCACCTCCTTCTATGTATAAATAAGTGCCCCTCCTCCAAATTCGTGGTCAAAACCCTAAAAACCTCCCCCGCCGCCACCGGACATGTCCGCGATGGCCGGACATGTCCGCAGCCGCCGCCCGGACCAAGCGCCGGCCGCCACATGTCGCCGCCAACTCCACCCACCGCGCGGCCCGCCGAGGCCCATCGCCGGCTCCCGCGGGCCCGAGCCGCCTGCGCCCCGCCTGTCTCTCCGCCGCCGCACGCGCTGCGCCGCCCGTGCTTCCTCCCGCCGGTGCGCCGCCGCGAGCTCGCCGTGCCACAGCGCGCCTCCGCTGCCGCGGGTCACCACCGCCTTTGCGCGCGCCGCCCATCGCCCGTGGCTCCCCGTCGTCGCCTGGCCCTGGATCTGGCCCCGCCGGACCGGATCCGGCCGTCCCCGTCTACTCCGGCCGCCGTCCCCTCCATCTCCAGCGAGGTCCAGGTGAACCTCAGTTCGGGCGCCGCCCAGATCCAGATCAGGAAACCTAGGTTGACCCCGATTTTCGCCTAAGTCATTTTCATCTGCTATATTTTCAAGCACTGTTCAACATGCCATAACTCCTCATCCGTAGATCCGTTTTGCATGCATGATATTTGAAAATGTTCATCTGGGTGTGCTCTTCATTTTGTTCCATTGTGCCATGTTTGTTTGAATCCATCTTGATGCCCAAATTGTTGATGCAAGAGTGCTATAAAATGTTAGGTGCTGATTCTTAGCAGAGTATGAGCTTTTGTCACTTCTGCTACAATTGTTGTGTGCTGCATATGAACTTGAGCTCTATATGTGTTTTGGACTATGACATGCCATCTTTACAGGTGTGTATGCCATGTATTTTTGTGATCAATGTGGTGACTATCACAAGCATGCAAAGTAGCTCTCATGATATTACTGATCTTAGAGACATAGAATTTCACTAAGTCTTTGCTCTGCTGTTATTTTTATGCCATGTATTCATGTTGCTACAGAGAGATCCATACTTCTTTTGAGTATGTTCAGTAAGGATGATATGGACATATGGTTGTGCTCTATCCATCCATGCCCCTATTTTCATTTATGGAGTGCCCTAGCATGACTCAATCTTGCTCTACTTTTGCTATAAAATGTTCCTGGCAGATTGTTTACGTGTTAATCAATTTTGCCAACGTTGTTGTAGTTGATCCGTGCATGCTATGAGATTGTTCTTGCCATGGTTAGCTTCATGAACATGTCTTCTTGCTAATGTTATGCTTATATTGTCATGCAATGCCTTGTGTTGAGTGAATCGAGCTCGCAAACATGCCTTCATAATTCTGGTTTTGCCATGTCCAGTTTTCTGCCAAGTCGGAATCTGTTGACGAAACTTGCTATCTTTACATGGGTGCCATCATATCTTCCGATCCTTTTTGGATTATGGTCAGTAAGGGACTTTTGTTATATGCTTTGAGTAGACTCATGCCATGCCTTGTATTGCTATGTTCTGTTCCTGTAGCATGTTGTTATCTTGCTCTAAACATTGCTTCCTGATGTTAATTCCTGACATGTCAACAATTTCACAAAGTCTGTGAAGCTGATATCTTTTGCACTTTTTCCATGCTTGTTTGAATCTGCTATTGTGTGATTTAGTCATAGCTCAGTGTTCATCTTTTGTCAAGCATATTGTGTAGATCACTACCATGTTATTTGTTGTTGTGTTGGAGTGCAGTAGCTTAGTTTCTTGTTGCATTCTAGATGGCATTGTGCTGTTAATCGCAGAATTGTGCCATTACTGTTTTGCTTGCCTTTTGCAAACCGTGCGTCCGATTCCGGTTATCTTTATATCGATTTTGAACGAAATCGTATCATCTTTCCAGCGGCACACTTGGTTTGCCAAGTTGATGCCTGGTTCTTCCTTTCCTTCTGGAGCTCGCATATGCATTGCATATCACATCCCGCATATCATGCCATGTTTTGCATCATGTTGCTTGCGCATTGCACCGTGGTTGATTGATGTTTCTTTTGCTTGTGCTCTTGCTTTGGGTATAGCCGGGAGACAATTACGTGATCGAGGAACCCGTTGAGTACGTTTACGAGGATCAAGCTTTCGTCAACTCAGAGAACTTTGCAGGCAAGATGACCATGCCCTCGAAATCACTTCTATCTTTGCTTGCTAGTTGCTCGCTCTATTGCTATGCCGCGATACCTACCTCTTGCTATATGTCACACCCTGCATTTTGTAACATGTCATTTGCATTAATAAAGCATGAAAATTCGGACCAACAATTTTTTTTGCATTATTTGGCTTTTATTTTGGGGTTGGATTTCTCTGTGTGGTTTTTCAAGTGCTCTTTAAAGTCAACTACTCCACCTTCTGTACTTCATCTCCTTGCCCCAAACTTCTGCCCAATGATCATGCCATGTGTATAGTGCAATATAGTATTTTCTTACAAAAATAATTTGACCAAATAGTATTTTCAAAAATTAGTTTTCCAAAAACCCCTGGATTGAGGTTTGCATTGCAAGTACCTGATTTGGGGTATGAAAAATATTTCAAAGAGTATATTTGAAACCTATTAGATATAGGATTCCCATAAACCACAAAAATATAATTTTAAAAATTATTTTCCTATTTTATTTAAAAGCTTTTTCTTAAGGCCAAAAATGGTCTTTAATAGGGAAAAATTATTTTATTGTTTTAAAAATATTTGAGAAAAATCAGGGAAACTGAGTGGGAATATATTTCCCATATATAAGAGTTTCAACATATGGTCATGATCAAAATATTGGACAAAACCTCCCAAAACCATTTCTGCCCATTTCAAGGATTTCAAATATTTCTACAGGAAATATTTTCATAAAAATCCAAGGAAAATCCAGAAGGTCACAAATGCATATTGTTATCACCATGCAAAGCCTCATGTCAGTTAAGGTCATTTTGGTTCAGCAAAAAGCCCCAAAACCCTCTCTGACCAGAATCAAATTTGAACAAATTTGTACTACCAACTCTCCCTCCTTGACCCTAAATTTTGTGGGCATGTTCATATGACCAAATAAGGCCACTACACCAAGTGGTGCATCAAGGAGAAGTGATTTGCTCAACTAGATCTACACAAGTTCATTTCTTCTAATTTTTAGGGTTTGCCAAAGCTTCATTAGCAAACTCTTCCAAATGAGCTCACCTTCCTTTTTCCCTGTCATTTTGTCATGACAAACACCCCTGCCAAGTGCCACAAGAAGTAAATTAGTGCAAGTACCCCAAAACCATATCAAACACCTTCTGCATGTTAACTAAAAACCTGTTTGGGGCTCTTCCACTAATCTCCATGAGCTCCACTCTTTACCACAACCCCTCCTAGTCCCCTTTCACCTCCAGTAACAAAGGCAAATCCACAGTTCAATTATTGGATGGGTAAAACCCCACTTTCTCTCTCTAGACAGCCCATTTCTCCCTCTTCTTCTACCTCTCTCCTCTCGTACTGGCCACCCAGGGCATCCAAGGCCATCTCCTACATCTTCACTCCTCCCTAGAGCCACCAGACACCTTTGGCCGTGCCCACACTGCATAGAAAATGGCCATGCCGGCCATTTGGGCGCTCTGGAACGCGCTACAGTGCGCTCCCGCACTGTAGCCGCCCCCTTCCAACCGCCTCCGGCCACCTCGGGCCTCCCCAGCACGCCCGACGATGCGCCTAGGCGTCTGCGGCACGCTAAACCCTGGTCCCCCTCTTCCTTCTCCCTCCTCTCGCCCCAGCTCGCACACGCGACGACCGCTCGAGCGCACTAATGAGCGTGCTCACACGCGCGGTGCCTCTGGCCCCCTGCTCCCTCTCTCTCTTCTTTCCCTCGCTCTAGACCAAACCCACGAGCACCCCAGACACGCCCACGCGCGCCCCCGTGACCCACAGCAACGGCAACAACCTCGCCGGCGCACGGGTCTACGGTGAGCCGTGGCTCGCCTACTTAAAGGCCTCCCCGAGCCTCTCACTCACCACCACTCGCTCCTACCTACTCCAAATAGGCTCCCTGTGCCCTCCACTCTCCTCCAGGAGCACCCGAGCTCGAGATCAAGCTCGAGCTCTGCTGCCTCGGGTCATCGTCGATCTCAGGGTACGGGATCTCTCCGCCCCTTCTCTCTCTCGATCTGGACCCGCCACACCTCCCTGACCATTCCCCCTCTGTTTCCCCTCTATTTTGCAGCCGGAATTGACCGGGGCAAGCACCTCCCGAAGCTCTGCCGCCGGCTTCCTCGTCGCCGGCGAACCCCTGCACCCCGGTGACCACCTCCACCTCCACCCGAACGACGACTCTGCCCTGAGCACGCAAGTGCCCTCAGATCGCCTCGCTGTCGACCACAGCGGCGCCGGTGAGCTCGTCGCCCTCTCTGACCCATGGTTGACGACGACGGCCATGGGGCCCGTCTGTCAGCCTCACGTCCTGACGTGTGGGTCCCACACGTCAGGTTTAAAACACACGCGCGTGCGTACTGGTTCGCTGCCTCGGCTGGAGGCGTATTTCCCAAATACGCCTTCGATGTGGCAGCCTTGTGCGGGCTGGATTCCCCCTGGGCCTGCTGAACTGTGGCCGAATAGGCCCAGTTGCACAGTGGCCTTTTTCCTTTTCTTTTTCTGTAACCTTTCCAAAAATTCCACTAGATTAAATATTCATCCAAATAAAATAATTCCAACTCCCATATTTTTCTTAAAATCCCACCTATTTAATGGTATAATTTTCACTCATGTCCAAACAACTTTTATGTATTGTTCATATTCAAATTCAAATTTGAATATATTTAAACGCCTCTAAAAATCCATTTCTTCTATTCTGCTACTCCAAAACCAAAACTAGGAATGTTGCCCTTCTTAGCTTTCAACCTAGTATTTAACAAAAATGAGTTGACATTTTTCTGAGCACTTTGGTTTTCTGTTTTATTATTACCTTATTTTTCTCGTTATTATTTGCGATGATAGATTGCGTTGCCGACGAAGGAGTTGGACCAGAAGACTTTGAAGACCTAGAAGACTTTGCTGAGCTAGGCAAGCAGCTCTTTGACCATGTCTATGAAACCCTTTTTATGCATGTCATATAGCACTTTATTAGTGTTGCATCGGAATCATGATGAGATGGTAACCACTTTGATGGGTTGCCTCTATTACTTCCTCGTTGATACTTGCATTATGCATGACCCTACCTCCTTATGAGGGTTATGCCAGTGGGAGTAGATAGGATGCTAAAGTAGTGCTACGCAAAAAGGGACGGGAATATGCATGGTGATGGAGACAAAGTATTTTCAAAATGACTTACAAGGGAAACCAGCTAGCCAGCCTCTACATCAACAGAATCGTAAGCCTTCATGGTGTTCCCAAGGAGATTGTGTCAAACCGAGGAACCCAGTTTACCTCAAGATTCTGGAAGAAGTTCCAAGAGGCCATGGGGACCAAGTTGTCCTTCAGCACTGCTTTCCACCCACAGACCGGAGGTTAGACAGAACGAGTAAATCAGATACTCGAAGACATGCTCCGAGCCTGTGTCTTAGCATATGGAGCTAGGTGGGAAGATTGCCTCCCTTTCGCCGAGTTCTCCTACAACAACAGTTATCAATCAAGCCTCCAGATGGCACCATTTGAGGTGTTGTACGAACGCAAGTGTCGCGCACCCCTCAATTGGTCAGAGACCGGAGAAGGACTAGTCTTTGGGCCCGATATCCTCCGTGAAGCAGAAGAGCAAGTCCAGCTTGTCAGAGAGCGTTTGAAGACTGCCAAGTCAAGGCAGAAGAGCTACGGTGACTCACGTCGGAGAGACATGACCTTCCGAGTTGGAGACCATGTCTATCTCCGGGTCACACCTCTCAAGGGAACCCAACGCTTCCATGTCAAAGGAAAACTCGCACCAAGATACATCGGCCCCTTCGAGATCACTGAACGGCGAGGAGAAGTGGGTTACCAGTTGGAACTGCCACCTGAACTATCCGATGTGTCCAACGTATTCCATGTGTCACAACTCCGGAAGTGTCTCCAAGTTCCAGACAAACCTGATCTTTACAAGGACGTCGATCACCAAGCCATTAACCTTCAGCCCGATTTGACCTACCGCGAGAGACCCATCTGCATTTCGGACGAGGCTGAACGACGCACTTGAAGCCGCACCATCAAGTACTTCAGTGTCCAGTGGAGCAACCACACTGAAGCAGAAGCAACCTGGGAATGTGAAGACTACCTTAGATCCGAGTTTCCGTATCACTTTAAAGCCTAGTTTAGGAATCTCGGGGACGAGATTCTTGTAAGGGGGGTAGGTCTGTCACACCCTGCATTTTGTAACATGTCATTTGCATTAATAAAGCATGAAAATTTGGACCAACAAAAACTTTTGCATTATTTGGCTTTTATTTTGGGGTTGGATTTCTCTGTGTGGTTTTTCAAGTGCTCTTTAAAGTCAACTACTCCACCTTCTGTACTTCATCTCCTTGCCCCAAACTTCTGCCCAATGATCATGCCATGTGTATAGTGCAATATAGTATTTTCTTACAAAAATAATTTGGCCAAATAGTATTTTCAAAAATTAGTTTTCCAAAAACCCCTGGATTGAGGTTTGCACTACAAGTACCTGATTTGGGGTATGAAAAATATTTCAAAGAGTATATTTGAAACCTATTAGATATAGGATTCCCATAAACCACAAAAAGATAATTTTAAAAGTTATTTTCCTATTTTATTTAAAATCTTTTTCTTAAGGCCAAAAATGGTCTTTAATAGGGAAAAATTATTTTATTGTTTTAAAAATATTTGAGAAAAATCAGGGAAACTCAGTGGGCATATATTTCCCATATATAAGAGTTTCAACATATGGTCATGATCAAAATATTGGACAAAACCTCCCAAAACCATTTCTTCCCATTTCAAGGATTTGAAATATTTCTACAGGAAATATTTTCATAAAAATCCAAGGAAAATCCAGCAAGTCACAAATGCATATTGTTATCACCATGCAAAGCCTCATGTCAATTAAGGTCATTTTGGTTCACCAAAAAGCCCCAAAACCCTCTCTGACCAGAATCAAATTTGAACAAATTTGTACTACCAACTTTCTCTCCTTGACCCCAACTTTTGTGGGCATCTTCATATGACCAAATGAGGCCACTACACCAAGTGGTGCATCAAGGAGAAGTGATTTGCTCAACTAGATCTACACAAGTTCATTTCTGCTAATTTCTAGGGTTTGCCAAAGCTTCATTAGCAAACTCTTCCAAATGAGCTCATCTTCCTTTTTCCCTATCATTTTTCATGAAAAACACCCCTGCCAAGTGCCACAAGAACTAAATTAGTGCAAGTACCCCAAAACCATATCAAACACCTTCTGCATGTTAACTAAAAACCATGTTTGGGGCTCTTCCACTAATCTCCATGAGCTCCACTCTTTACCACAACCCCTCCTAGTCCCCTTTCACCTCCAGTAACAATGGCAAATACATAGTTCAATTATTGGATGGATAAAACCCCACTTTCTCTCTCTGAACAACCCATTTCTCCCTCTTCTTCTACCTCTCTCCTCTCCTACTGGCCACCCAGGGCATCCAAGGCCATCTCCTACTTCTTTACTCCTCCCTAGAGCCACTAGACCCCTTTGGCCGTGCCCACACTGCATAGAAAATGGCCATGCCGGCCATTTGGGCGCTCTGGAGCGCACTATAGTGCGCTCCCGCATTGTAGCCGCCCCCTTCCAACCGCCTCCGGCCACCTCGGGCCTCCCCAGCACGCCCGACGATGCGCCTCGGCGTCCGTGACACGCTAAACCCTGGTCCCCCTCTTCCTTCTCCCTCCTCTCACCCCAGCTCGCACGCGCGACGACCGCCCGAGCGCACCAATGAGCGTGCTCACACGCGCGGTGCCTCTGGCCCCTGCTCCCTCTTCTTTCCCTTGCTCTGGACCAAACCCACGAGCACCCCAGACATGCCCACGCGCGCCCCCGTGACCCACAACAACGGCAACAACCTCGCCGGCGCACGGGTCTACGGTGAGCCGTGGCTCGCCTACTTAAAGGCCTCCCCGAGCCTCTCACTCACCACCACTCGCTCCTACCTACTCCAAATAGGCCGCCTGTGCCCTCCACTCTGCTCCAGGAGCACCCGAGCTCGAGATCGAGCTCGAGCTCCATCGCCTCGGGTCGTCGTCGATCTCGGGGTACAGGCTCTCTCCGCCCCTTCTCTCTCGATTTGGACCCGCCACACCTCCCTGACCAATCCCCCTCTGTTTCCCCTCTCTTTTGCAGCCAGAATCGACCGGGGCAAGCACCTCCCGAAGCTCTGCCGCCGGCTTCCTCATCGCCGGCGAACCCCTGCACCCCGGCGACCACCTCCACCTCAACCCCAACGGCGACTCAGCCCTGAGCACGCCAGTTCCCTCAGATCGCCTCGCCGTCGCCCACAGCGACGCCGGTGAGCTCGCCACCCTCTCTGACCAGAGGTTGACGACGACGGCCATGGGGCCCGTCCGTCAGCCTCACGTCCTCACGTGTGGGTCCCACACGTCAGCTTTAAAACACACGCGCGTACCGGTTCGCTGCGTCGGCTGGAGGTGTATTTCCCAAATACGCCTTCGACGTGGCAGCCATGTGCGGGCTGGATTCCCCCTGGGCCCGCTAGAGTGTGGCCGAATGGGCCCAGTTGCACACTGGCCTTTTTCCTTTTCTTTTTCTATAACCTTTCCAAAAATTCCACTACATTAAATATTCATCCAAATAAAATAATTCCAACTCCCATATTTTTCTTAAAATCCCACCTATTTAATGGTATAATTTTCACTCATGTCCAAACAACTTTTATGTATTGTTCATATTCAAATTCAAATTTGAATATATTTAAACCCCTCTAAAAATCCATTTCTTCTATTCTACTACTCCAAAACCAAAACTAGGAATTTTCCCCTTCTTAGCTTTCAACCTAGTATTTAATAAAAATGAGTTGACATTTTTCTAAGCACTTTGGTTTTCTGTTTTATTATTACCTTATTTTTCTCGTTATTATTTGCGATGATAGATTGCGTTGCCGACGAAGGAGTTGGACCAGAAGACTTTGAAGACCTAGAAGACTTTGCTGAGCCAGGCAAGCAGCCCTTTGACCATGTCTATGAAACCCTTTTATGCATGTCATATAGCACTTTATTAGTGTTGTATCGGAATCATGATGAGATGGTAACCACTTTGATGGGTTGCCTCTATTACTTCCTCGTTGATACTTGCATTGTGCATGACCCTACCTCCTTATGAGGGTTATGCCGGTGGGAGTAGATAGGATGCTAAAGTAGTGCTACGCAAAAAGGGACGGGAATATGCATGGTGATGGAGACAAAGTATTTTCAAAAGACTTTTCGAAAAACCCCATCGAGTGCCACTTATGCCCAGGGGAGATGATGAGTTGGGTAACCACTTGATGACGAAGTGGTGTACCGAGGCAAGTGTGTATGTTGTTTTTCAAAACGGATTGGTTTAAGTTGCGACCGTTATTCCAGCCTTACATGCGCAACCACTCTACCCTTGTATGGGAAAGGGCATTATTGATTACCTAGGCCGATACTAGCTTGGAGCCCGCATTACTAGTGACGGGAGAGTTGTTGGTGCGCTCTCTCGGGATGGGGTCGTGCCAGGTAGGGCGGCCATGACTGTTTTCACAGGGGACCGGATACACCGTTGTGTCCCCTCTTGGATGTGACGATCTCGAGTGAGTCTCATATGATGTTCAACGTGAGGATACAGAACAACGAGTGGACCCCATGTTAGTGTCGTCTAGGGAAAGATAGTGATCGGGTGCTTACCCCGGGTACTTGAGGTACCGCGGGTGTCGGCGTTCTGGGAACGGGGGTCCCCAGACTTGCCTGCCTGCGGCCTGCGGCATGGCTCAAAGGGGGCCCAGCAAGGCCCATCTTCATGAACACAAGACTCAAGACCCTCGCGAGGGGCCAAGCCTCGCGGGGCGGACGATGTGGAGCTTCCTCAGGCGCGGCCTTGTCAGGCTGGCTCACGAGGAGGTGGAGAGATCAAGGCGGGGTACCTCGCGAGGTGCCCGTGACGCAAGCCATGACGATCGAAGGCGCCAGGTGGGTGCCAGCCCGCGCAGCGTCCTCCTTTTCCTCTTTGGTGCAAAGGGAGCAAGCGCTGGCGCGGAGTACCGAGGCATCGGGGAAAGGTTGCCATTTCGGTGCAATGAGACCAAGACTAGGAGGACTACGAGACGGAGGTCACCGTGGAGCCCAAGACGGCGTCATCACCAGAGCTTTGCGCAGGCGAAGACTGCTTTTGTCAGGATAGCTAATACTTGCTGTCCCCCTTCAAATTAGCCCACCATTGTTGGCTCCCTTCCCGCTCGATATTTGCGAAGAGGACCAGGGCCTCTATAAATAGGACTAGCCACCACAGTGTGAGGGGGATGGGGTAAAAATCAGAGAGAGAGAAGGGTGACTGAACTCCTCCTAGCAGTTCATCGCCCCAGCCAAGAGCAGACCCTCGCGGGGCTGTTCTTCCTTGTATTGTTCATCTTCATCAGCCCCAAGAGGCAATCCACCCACCACACACTGGAGTAGGGTATTACACCACAACAGTGGCCCGAACCAGTATAAACCTTGTGTCTCTTGTGCAGTTCTTTCAGTAGTTTAGATCTTTGCGAGACGGTGAGGTAGAAGACGTAATCTTCGCGTGCACCCCAGAGTTTGAACCTTAAGGGTCTGCCGGAACCCGAAATCCGACATTTGGCGCGCCAGGTAGGGGTGCGCCGGAATTCGCCTTCCACCGCTCCGTTTTCCTCCGACCTTCACGCGCATGTCTAACGCTCGTCGAGCCCGCGCGGAGCGTCGGGCCGCCCCCGAGCTCGTCTGCGGCGCAGGGGGCTCTCCTGCGCCATCCCATCGCGCTACACCAACACCCCCAATCGTCGCGGCCCTCCTGGGCGGCTCGCAAGCGCCGCCCACAAGTCACCACGTCAAGCCGTTCGTCCGCCGGGTCAGCGCTGCTTCCACGCGGCAGGGGGCTCCCCTGGATCGGGCGGCGCCCGAGACCGGCCTGACCTTCAGCTCGGAGGACCACCCCTCCAACTCGGCCTGCTCGGGCGCGCTCCCCATGTTGTGCACCCCCACCATCTGCCAGGTGGCCGTCACCAGAACCCTCGTTGATGGCGGCGCGGGCCTCAGCGTTCTCTCGGCCGAGGCCTTCAACCTCCTCCGCATACCTCTGGAACGACTGCAACCCAGCCGACCCTTCTCAGGTGTTGGGGGCAAGTCGTCCAGTTCCTGGGGGCAGATCCGGCTCCCAGTGACCTTCGGCACCTACGACAACTTCCGCACGGAGCTGGTTGACTTCGACATCGCCCCCATCGGCCTCCCCTACAATGCCATCCTCGGCTACCCAGCGCTGGCCCGATTCATGGCCGCGATGCACCCGGCGTACAACCTCATGAAGATGCCCGGGAACAGCGGTGTCCTCACTGTGCACGGAGACACCAGGGACGCGGTGCGGGCGCTCAAGCTCGCCTTCAAGATGGCGGCGTCGGCATAGCCCGCCGACTTGGAGACCCCCGGGCCCAAGGGGGCTGCACCCGCCAAGAAGAAGCAGTTGTTCACCCATGACAAGGCAGAAACCAAGCAGATACCTGTCGACGAGGACGGGTGCTTCGGTGCCACATTCACCATAGGCTCCAACCTCAAACCCGAGCAGGAGGAGGCCCTAGTCGGGTTCTTGCGCGCAAACAAGAACATATTCGCTTGGGAACCGGACCAGTTGGCAGGGATCCCCAGGAGTGTAATCGAGCATCACCTCAACGTGTGCCCCAACGTGCGCCCTGTGAAGTAGAAGGCCAGGTGGCAGTCCACAGAAAATCAAGCCTTCATCGTCCAAGAGACCCGCAAATTAGAAGCCGCTGGGGTCATCCGCGAGGTCCGATACCCAGATTGGCTGGCCAACCCTGTCGTTGTGCCAAAGAAGGGAGGGAAGGAGCGTATGTGTGTCGACTTCACCAACCTCAACAAAGCATGCCCGCAAGATCCGTTCCCGCTCCCCCGCATCGACCAGATCATCGATTCCACTGCGGAATGCGACCTACTATGCTTCCTGGATGCCTTCTCTGGGTATCACCAGATCAAGATGGCGGTAGAAGACGTCGAGAAGACAGCCTTCCTAACCCCGTGTGGGGTATACTACTACACGTGCATTCCCTTCGGGCTGAGTAACACAGGGGCGACCTTTCAGTGGCTGATGCACATCACCTTGGGCCCGCAGCTCGGGAAGAATGTTGAAGCTTACGTTGATGACATTGCGGTAAAGTCTCGGGAGGCTGGGACCTTGATACAGGACTTGGAGGAAACCTTCGCGAGCCTCAATGCAGTGAACCTACGGCTCAACCTAGAGAAGTGTGTGTTCGGAGTCCCCTCGGGAAAGCTCTTGGGTTTCCTCATGTCCCACCGAGGCATCGAGGCTAACCCAGAGAAGATCAAGGCGGTGGAAGACATGAGCCCGCCGAAGACCCTCAGAGAAATGCAAAAGCTCACGGGGCGCGTGACCGTGCTAGGGCGCTTCATCTCCAAGTTGGGAGAGCGAGCCTTGCCTTCTTCCAGCTAATGAAGAAGAAGGGGCCCTTCGAGTGGACTGAAGAGGCCGACAAGGTGTTCCAGGATCTCAAGAGATACCTGACCAGCCCACCGGTCATGGTGGCTCCGCGCCTGCAGGAGCCCCTGGTGCTTTACCTCGCCGCCACTCCCTACTCCGCCAGCGCAGCCTTGGTGGCAGTCAGAGAGGAGCAACGGATCAAAACCACGGCAGCAGCCCGGGACAAGGCAGGACAGAGACAAGGAAGGCCTACAGAAACCGCCACTGCGGCTGAGGAGGATCAGCCGCCGCAGAGGGGCGCACCAGAGGCGGAAGAGGCCCCTCTTCCAGATGGCCAGTCTCAGGAGGTCTCATTGCCTCAAGAGCGCCACGGTCTCTGGAAGGAGCCACCAGTACTGACGCACTCTGCCTCGTTGAGCACCCAGTGTACTTTGTCAGCACAGTGCTGCGGGATGCGAGAGCGTGGTACCCCATGCCTCAGAAACTCCTCCTCACGCTACTGGTGGCTTCGCGCAAGCTACGGCACTATTTTTAGGGTCACCCCATCAAGGTCGTCTCATCATACCCCCTGGAGAGAGTGCTCAGGAGCCCTAATTCAGCTGGAAGGGTCGCTGAGTGGAACATAGAACTGCAAGCGTTTCAGCTCGAATTCAGCACGACTAGGGTCATCAAGGGAGCAGCATTGGCGGATTTTGTGGCAGAGTGGACGGAGGCGCCAGGCCTCAAGGCCGATGAGGATCGGTCCCTATCCCCGGGAAGCGAGGCGCCAGAAGGCTAGGTCATGTACTTCAATGGGGCATTCTCCAGGCATGGCGCTGGAGCTGGGGCGGTGCTTATATCTCCCACACAGGACAAGCTCTATTACGCCGTGCAACTCTGTTTCTAGCAAGGCGAAAAGGTCTCCAACAACATAGCGGAGTATGAAGGTTTAATAGCGGGCTTGAAGGCCGCGGCTGCCCTGGGAGTGAAACGCCTCACCATCAAGGGCGATTCGTAGCTCCTTGTCAATTTCTCCAACAAGGTGTACGAGCCGAAGGATGAGCACATGGAAGCCTAATTTGCGGAAGTCTGAAGGATGGAGAAGCAATTCTAGGGGTTGGAGTTGCAGCATGTGCCCCATGGCACCAATCAGGAGGCCGACGACATCGCCAAACGTGTGTCCAGACGGTTACCTCAGGAGCCTGGCGTTTTCGAGGAGCGGCTCTTCAAGCCCTCAGCTCTGCCGTCATTATCAAACACGGCTCAGCCCTGGGAGGAGCTCCCCCAGCCACCTGCCTTAGGAGCTCCGACCTGTGGTCCGGCCTCAGGAGCGCGCCTGCTCCTGACGATGGAACCTCAGGAGGGATGTTGGATCACGGAGCTCCGGAGCTACTTAGCGCAAGGGACCTTGCCGGAGAAGGAGGAGGAAGCGGAGCGAGTGGCACGCCAGGCCACGGCATACTGCATCAAAGACGGAGAGCTCTACCGGAAGCGACCAAACGATGTATCCCTGCGCTGCATCTCCAGGGAGCAAGGGAAGGAGCTACTGGAAGATATACACGGCGGGGACTGCGGACATCATTCATCATCGCGGACCCTCGTCGGCAAGGCGTTCCGTAGTGGGTTTTATTGGCCCATCGCGCTAAATGACGCCGTGGAAGTAGTGAAAGCTTGTGAAGCCTGCCAGTTCCACGCCAAGCAGATCCATCAGCCAGCAGGAGGCATGCAGACTATCCCCCTTTCATGGCCATTCGCAGTCTGGGGGCTGGACATCTTGGGCCCATTTCCTCGGGCGCCAGGGGGCTACCGCTACCTCTACGTTGCCGTGGACAAATTCACCAAGTGGGCTGAAGTAGAGGCTGTCCGCACCATTCCCGCGGGTTTCGCGATCAAGTTCATCAAGGGCATCGTGAGCCGGTTCGGGGTGCCGAATCGCATCATCACGGACAACGGTTCGCAGTTCACCAGTAACCTCTTCAAAACATACTGTGCTAACCTTCGAACACAGATATGCTACGCCTCAGTGGCGCACCCCCGAAGCAACAGCCAGGCCGAGCGAGCCAATGCGGAGGTCCTGAGGGGCCTCAAGACCAGGACGTTCAAGAAGAAGCTGGAGGCCTATGGCAGAGGTTGGTACGACGAGCTTCAGTCCGTGCTGTGGTCCATCCGCACCACCGCCACCAAACCGACTGGAGAGACCCCGCTCTTCCTGGTCTACGGAGCGGAAGCGGTCCTCCCTCACGAGGTCAGACGTCGCTCCGCACGGGTCCTGGCGTTCGACGAGGCGCAGCAGGACGCCATGCGGGGGATAGACCTCGTGCTGGGGGAGGAACGTCGCCGAGAAGCCGCGCTGCGAGCGGCGAGGTACCGGCAAGCGCTGCGGCGATATCACTGCCGCAACATCCGTCCCAGGACTCTTGAGGTAGGAGACCTCGTTCTCAGGCGGGTTCTCTCCAGGGAGGGACTGCACAAGCTCTCTCCCATGTGGGAGGGCCCGTTCAAGGTTGTTCATGTTTCCAGGCCCGGCTCCGCGCGCTTGGAGACTTAGGAGGGAGTGCCGGTCCAGAATGCATGGAACATCCAGCACCTCCGGAGGTTCTACCCCTGAAAAGGCCCAGAGCCTGTGAATCAAGGCGAGTGCCTGTGAAGCTATTGCATTTTGGAAAAGGCCCAGAGCCTGTGAAGCAAGGGGAGTGCCTGTGAAGTCATCGCGTTTTCAAAAAGGCCCAAAGCCTGTGAAGCAAGGCGAGTGCCTGTGAAGTCGTCGCGTTTTGGAAAAGGCCCAGAGCCTGTGAAGCAAGGAGAGTGCCTGTGAAGTTATCGCGTTTTGGAAAAGGCCAGAGCCTGTGAAGCAAGGCGAGTGCCTGTGAAGCTATCGCGTTTTGGAAAAGGCCCAGAGCCTGTGAAGAAGGCAAATGCCTGTGAAGCTCGTTTCCCCTAAGAAGAAAGGCCCGGAGCCTGTGAAGAAGGCCAACGCCTATGAAGCTCGCCGCCCATGACACTCATGTAATAATGAGTGGGGCTGTACACGCCCCGGAGTCTCAGGAGCGCTGGCCTCAGGCCCTGGGGCTCCCTCCCACGCCCAGTGGCAGCACTTAGCTTCGCGCTGGTGAGAAGACGTCGAAGACTAGATTAGGTGCCGGACGCAGCTTTTTCATTAGCTTTCCGCAAGTGGCCTTTTTGTTCGCATTTGGAGTTTTATTGAAGTTGTTGCTGCCTTTGGCTTGCGGTTCTTCGGCTTTCCACTCTCCCGCCTCGATTTCTCTTGCACAAGGCCTCGCGAGGGGGGCAGCTGAACGCCCTCACGAGTGTTCCTATCCTAGTCATTCAAAGAATTCGCGACCTGGGCCCCTTACAGGAGCACCCCTCCAGTCCGTGCCCCACGGGCACCACGACACAAACAAAGGGCCTGGGTCGGTCGCCCCCCCCCCACGGCTGGGGCCGGGAACTACCTACGCACAAACACACAGCCGAAAGGCACGAAAACAGAATCAAGGTAATGGTTAACAGCAATAACCCCGAACACGCCCCCGCGGGGCTCCATGCAGCTGTTTTCTTTTACGCAGGAAACAGAAGGAGAGAAAGGACAAGGATGGCGCGGCTCGCCCCACACCGGCCTGCGGAGGGGACTCGGGCTGTCTCCGAGGATCAAGCAGACTCCCTCTCACGCTTCACCGGGGCGCGACGGCGCGGGGGCTGACTGGGGCCACCGCTGGAAGAGTCGCTTGAAGAAGAGTCGATGAAGCTGGGGGAGCCTTGAGCGCCACCAACCACGCGGGCGCTGTCTCCTTCATCGTCGTCAAGGCTGGGTCCCCGGGCGCGGTCGTCGTCCTCGGGGCAACACCCTGCGCGGCGACGATCTTCCCCAAACACCCTCACATAGAGGGTGGCATCACCGTCAAACTTAAAGTGCAGGGTGCACCGGTGCTCCAGGCCGCGAGAACGGGCAAATGCCTGCCAACCATGGGTCAGGGCCAAGCTCCCAGTGGCGGAGACCTCCAGTGCAGCCCATGAGGCCCGGCTGCAGCAGCCATCTGCCTGAAGCCAGAGGCCGCCCGGGGCACCAGCCGGGAGCTCACCAAGGAGGAAGCGAGGGAGTTGGAGCTGGGCGCTAGTCGGCTCCGCCGACCATACGATGAACTCCGGCAGCACCTCCGGAACGCAAAAGCGTGGCCTAGGGGAGCGCGCAACCAAGGCGCGTCCTCCGGCCGCAGTAGCTCGCCCGTCACCGTGCTAGGAACCATCTCCGCGACCGCGGGAAGCTGCCGTGGCGACCACGGGATGCTTCCGGGGGCGCCCTCGGCCACGCTTGGGCGCGAGAGAGGTAGGCTCGACCTGGCAGGCCTTTCCCTTCTCCGCTGCAGAGAACTATCGAATTGGAGCCATCGCGGCAACACGGAGCAAGGATCGGGAAGAAGGAGAAGCAAGGAGGGATGGACTAGAAGCGCACGCGCAGTTCCGTACTTATAGCCGGCGAAGGCCAACTGCCGGCCTCCATGATCGCAGGTAATCATGACACGATTTGCATGCAGGGACTTGTCCAACCCGCGCGATCACCGAGGCATCATGGGGAAGCGGAGACGCCCACGTCCAATCAACCGCCACACGGCGCCCAAGGCCGCAGGCTGTTAGGGCCCGTGGCACTTCGCCCTTGCCCTTTCGCCTCTCAGCACGGCCAAGTCCGGGCGCGCCTTGGGCCCGGGGGCTACTGTCGGTGTTCTGGGAACGGGGGTCCCCAGAGTTGCCTGCTTGTGGCCTGCGGCGTGGCTCAAAGGGGGCCCAGCACGGCCCATCTTCATCAACACAAGAATCAAGACCCTCGCGAGGGGCCAAGCCTCGCGGGGCGGACGACGTGGAGCTTCCTCAGGCGCGGCCTCGTCAGACTGGCTCGCGAGGAGGCGGAGAGATCAAGGCGGGGTACCTCGCGAGGTGCCCGTGACGCAAGCCATGACGATCGAAGGCGCCAAGCGGGTGCCAGCCCGCGCAGCGTCCTCCGTTTCCTCTTTGGTGCAAAGGGAGCAAGCGCAGGCGCGGAGTACCGAGGCATCAGGCAAAGGTTGTCATTTCGGTGCAACGAGACCAAGACCAGGAGGACTACGAGACGGAGGTCACCGTGGAGCCCAAGACGGCGTCATCACCAGAGCTTTGCGCAGGCGAAGACTGCTTTTGTCAGGATAGCTGATACTTGCTGTCCCCCTTCAAATTAGCCCGCCATTGTTGGCTCCCTTCCCGCTCGATATTTGGGAAGAGGACCAGGGCCTCTATAATAGGACTAGCCACCACAGTGTGAGGGGGATGGGGTAAAAATCAGAGAGAGAGAGAAGGGTGACTGAACTCCTCCTAGCAGTTCATCGCCCCAGCCAAGAGTAGACCCTCGCGAGGCTGTTCTTCCTTGTATTGTTCATCTTCATCAGCCCCAAGAGGCAATCCACCCACCACACACTGGAGTAGGGTATTACACCACAACGGTGGCCCGAACCAGTATAAACCTTGTGTCTCTTGTGAAGTTCTTTCAGTAGTTTAGATCTTTGCGAGACGGTGAGGTGGAAGAAGTAATCTTCGCGCACACCCCACAGTTCGAACCTTAAGGGTCTGCCGGAACCCGAAATCCGACAGCGGGTCGTGGATGACACGTAAGTTCCCCGGATCTTGTGGGTAAAATGTGCAACCTCTAGAGAGTGTAAAACTATTCGAATAGCCGTGTCCACGGTCAAGGACAGTTGGGTAACCGCTCTTGGGCTACGTCCACCTGTTTACAAACCAGTGTGTGTGGGAAGTACTTCTTGGGTCAAGTCAAAGGACTTGACATGAATGAGTGGGGTTGGAGCCCTCTCCCTTTATGTTGATATCTGTAACCAGCCCCTATGGTTACTTTAATCCATGTGATGCATGGTTTACCACTTATTGAACATGTCATAACACGACAAAATCAGCTTTCTGCAAAAATTTACCTATGTCATGCATTGTTGTATCTTGACCCAAAACATGGGTTGCTTGCGAGTACCTTCAAAGTACTCATTGGCTTGCCACTGGTTATTTAATTGGCCAGGCATGGTAGAACCGGAGTTCAAAGAAGAGTCCTTTGGAGACGAACATGCGAACTAGGACGTTTCCCAGTCAGAATGCCTGTAGGGTTAAGGCAGATGGCATGGGCTCTACTCATCGACGAAGATTTCCGCTGCTTGTGTTTCATTTGATGTTCAGCCCTTAAGGCTTTATCAATGTAAGACTTGACCATAATGGTCATAAGCAGATGGCATGGGCTCTACTCATCGACGAAGATTTCCGCTGCTTGTGTTTCATTTGATGTTCAGCCCTTAAGGCTTTATCAATGTAAGACTTGACCATAATGGTCATAATTTGTGTAAGACGGTATGTATGGATGTAAGACTCTTGTTATTCAGCTTCTGTGTGTTCAGTGAGCATTGATCTCTGGGATCACTGTACACGTGCATTCGGTGATCACGACTTATGAGTCGGGTCCCCACACTATATCATGCCTCTCATATTGCCATGTCAAGCCTCTAACCCACCTTTTCCTAGCAAACCGTTGTTTGGCTATGTTACAGCTTTGCTCAGCCCCTCTTATAGAGTTGCTAGTTGCAGGTGAAGATGGAGTTTGTTCCATGTTGGAACATGATTATTGTTGGGATATCATTATTATATCTTGTTTACTTTAATGCATCTATATACTTGGTAAAGGGTGTAAGGCTCGGCCTTAGGCCTAGTGTTTTGTTCCACTCTTGCCGCCCTAGTTTCTGTCATACTAGTGTTATGTTCCTTGATTTTGCATTCCTTACGCGGTTGGGTTATAATGGGAACCCCTTGACAGTTCGCCTTCAATAAAACTCCTCCAGCAAGGCCCAACCTTGGTTTTACCATTTTCCACCTAAGCCTTTTTTCCCTTGGGTTCCGTGGACTCAAGGGTCATGTTTATTTTAAACCCCCGGGCCAGTGCTCCTCTGAGTGTTGGTCCAACTTGTCAGCCGCCGGTGGCCACCAGGGGCAACTCTGGGCTGGCCTATCGGAAGTTTGGACAATCCGGTGTGCTCTGAGAACGAGATATGTGCAGCTCCTATCGGGATGTGTCGGCACATTCAGGTGGCTTTGCTTGTCTTGTTTTACCATTGTCGAGATGTCTTGTAACCGGGATTCCAAGTCTGATCGGGTCTTCCTGGGAGAAGGAATATCCTTGATTGACCGTGAGAGCTTGTGATGGGCTAAGTTGGGACACCCCTGCAGGGTTTTGAACTTTCGAAAGCCGTGCTCGCGGTTATGGGCAGATGGGAATTTGTTAATATCCGGTTGTACAAAACTTGACACTTAACTTAATTAAAATGAATCAACCGCGTGTGTAGCCGCGATGGTCTCTTTTCGGCGGAGTCCAGGAAGAGGACACGGTCTCGTGTTATGCTTGAACATAAGCTAGTTTCAGGATCACTTATTGATCTTTATAGCTTCTCGACCATGCTTTGCTTTCTCTTCTCGCTCTCATTTGTGTAAGTTAGCCACCATATATGCTAGTGTGTGTTGCAGCTCCACCTCACTACCTTTTCCTACCCATAAGCTTAAATAGTCTTGATCGCGAGGGTGTGAGATTGCTGAGTCCCCGTGACTCATAGATTACTTCCAAAACTAGATGAAGGTGCCGATGATGCCAGTGCAGGGGACACGACCGAACTCAAGTGGGAGTTCGACGAGGATTCAGGACGTTACTATGTTTCCTTTCTGGACGATCAGTAGAGGAGCCCAGTTGGGGCGATCGGGGATCTATGCATTGGGGGTTGTCTTTCTTTATTTGGTTCCGTAGTCGTACCTTGATTGTATTCTGGATGATGTAATGTTATATTTATGTATTGTGTGAAGTGGCGATTGTAAGCCAACTATTTATCCCTTTCTTATTCAGTACAAGGGATGTGTAAAGATTACCCCTCTTGTGACATGCCTACTATGCGGTTATGCCTCCAAGTCATGCTCCGACACGTGGGAGATATAGTCGCATCGTGGGTGTTACAAGTTGGTATCAGAGCCTTCCCCGACTTAGGAGCCCCCTTGTCGTGGAATTGTCATGGCAGATGTTCTAGCAGAAGGACTTAGTCGTAGGGCCATCGCAACTAGGAAGCTTAAAGGTGTTAATCGAGACAAAGGACACGAGAGGTTTTGTACTAGTTCGGCCCCTTACGATGAAGGTAAAAGCCTACGTCTAGTTGTGTTGATATTGCTGGGGTTTCGATCACCAAGAGGCTAGTTCGCCGGCTTGGCTATCGATCTCTTGTTCCTTGCCCTAAGCCGCCACCGGGTCGTCCCCTTATATACACGGGTTGATGCCTGGTGGCCTACAGAGTCCCGGCCGGCTCATAAATCGTGTCTGGCTCGGTGACTTCTTTTACATTCCTTTCCTTACAAGTCTTTCCTTACATACGGCGGTTTACAATATTGGGCCTTAAACTGCCTCTAGGCCTTTAGGCCTTCTATAAGATTTAATAAACTATCGCCTTGAATGTCTAGTGGGCTTCCTTTGTGACCCTCCATTGGGGCTGACCCGGCCCCTCCTGGGCAGGTCATAACTGATAGCTATATCCCCAACATTAGGCCCCAGGTTGACTTCGAACTTTGTTCTTTGTCAATCATCAACACTTAAACAAAATCCATCTTATCCTCGCGGAGGTTTTTGTAACCCGCCATGACGTCATCTCTTGAAAACACGAAAAACTTTCATGATGTCATCTCCCAATGGATCTTCATCTTTAATGCCTTCCGAGAATCGAGGCGTCCATTTAGTTAGATAACCATTATTCGGGTCTCCCTCAATTTTCGCACCCGCCTGTTGGCTTATCCCCTTATAAATAGGCACGCCCCGGTCTTTTCTCATTCCTCTCTCTTCTTCGTCTTCTTCCTCTCGCAACTCCACTGCAGCTCGAGCCCCGCCGCCGTCGCAGAGCATCTTGTCGTTGTCGACTTTCGCCGCTGCATCAACCAGAATCGGTTCAGAGAACAACAGCGATCTTCCGTGGAGGATCCGTGGCCGTGAGTATTCGCCCTCCATTCCTCAGATCCGCATTTAGAGCTTCTAGGTTTTCCTGCATGTTCTTCATAGTTCTTCGCGGTTCTTCACAGTTCTTCCAATGCCGCCTCTTCTTGATCCAAAAAGAGATGTATGCTCATGCGGTAGTTGTTTTGTGCTTGCTCTTGACACTGGTACATCCCTTTTCCCCAATCTAGGGCCTCATTAGGACTTACAAATTCATGTGCGCTAAACTTTTAGGTCTAGAATTTTTCCATTTTGAACAGCCATTTGATCTGGAATAATACCAAGCAATTTGGGAAACTTGTTTGTCTCAACATTTAGCTGAATCTGCTTTCTCAAACATCTATATTCATGGCGGCTTACTGTGCCGGCTTACTTTTGCTTATATGACATTAGCCCTTATTTAAGCCGCCATTACTCCCCTGTATCATCATCATTTACTTTCACCATTATCATTTAATTGAACCGGCATGTTTCCTTCCTTTCAGTTCATTTTTGAACACCATGCTGTCCAAAGCACCGACTGTCTGCAACTGGGTTCCCTCAACCGTGACTGAGGAAAATTTGAAGGAGTTCTTCTCCATTGGATTTTTGCCAGGAAAAAATGTCATGTCTTATCGTGCACCTGACCCGGACGAAGAATGGCCCAATCCAAGAGATGGTGAAGTCATTGTCTTTTCTGACCACATGAACCGTGGCTTCTCACCGCCCGGCTCAAAGTTCTTCAGAGATGTCCTCCATTTCTTCAAACTCCACCCTCAAGATATCGGGCCCAATTCCATATCCAATATCTGCAACTTCCAAGTGCTCTGTGAGGTGTACCTTCAGGAAGAGCCGACCTTGGAACTCTTTAGAGAGTATTTTTATCTAAACTGGCAGAACAAGTGCACCAACGGCCTTAGCCTGGAGCTTGGAGGCATCTCAATTCAGCGTCGAAAGGGTGATGTCTTCCCCCTCATAGTCTTGCGGAGTCATCCAAAAGACTGGAATCAGACTTGGTTCTATTGTCAAGACACTTCACCAGCAAACGAGAAGCCACTGCCGGGTTATCGCGCCAAGCGTCTTGACTCCAAATTCATGCTCCCTGACAAGCTTACTACTACCAAACGCAAGAAGCTGATACTATCCATTAAAAGGATTAACGCTTTATTAGGGAATGGTTTAACCAGAGTTGACTTAACCCATTGCTTGGTTGCGTGGCGGGTCATCCCTCTAAGCCGCCAATCCAAACTAATCTACGAATATGGCGGAGGCCCAGATGACTCTCTTCATCACAGTTCTGTTCAATTAACGGAAGAAGATATTGTTCCAATGTCAACTCTTCTGGTGAACGGTAAATATGAAGACTGCAGTAAAGTCGGGTTAAACCCTTTCTGCAAGCTTAACCCGGTGCCAGAGGTAAAGAACCTCTGCTCTCTTCCTCTTTGCATTTTCCTCAGCTGTTTTAAATATTTGCATGACCTTTCATCTTGCTTGTTTGTTTATAGGCCAAATCTGATTTCTGGAAAGCCAAGTACGATCACGAAGCCGCCAAGAAAGCCAGAGCCGCCGCCATAACCGCCAAGAAGACGACCCGGAGATCTAAGAAGAAAAGCACCGCTGAAGATCTGTTGAAACTTGATGATGATACTTCTGAGTAGGAGGTAGCCCTTGACTCCCTTGGCCAGCTTTTTAACAATCTTATTAACACTGATCATTGCCAAGACAACACGGGGGCCAGTCAGGAAGTGGAAGAAGAGGTAACTATTTCCTCCGACTCAGCCCATTTGCCAAGACAGAAACTTCGAGTCGTTACCCGGAAAGTAAGGTTTTTACACCCTTTGGCTTATCTGGACCCTAATTTTCTTTTGAAAAAGTAGCAACATGAGAGCCGCCGACAGGCCCGGAACATCGATGAACCGCCTGCTGTTCTTCAACAAACTGCTCAAAAGCGCCAGAATGAGGTTTAGTCCTTCGGTTTTTAATTTCCATTAATGGATCTTCTCCCTTGTATTACTAACTTTATTTTATCTTTGCAGGAGGTGTCCCGCTCTTGTAGCGACTCATCTCAAACTCAATTTCCGGCCTTTAAGACTGCCCCTGGGTAAGGAAGAAAACATCTTTCCTCCGTGTCTTTCAAACTGCTTTTTTATACTGACTGTTTCATAATATCTTTCTTAGTGGCCAAGCCAAATCCAAGAAGGCCAAGGTGACCAGGCCGGCGGAAGACCCGCCAGTTCTTGCATTTGAACCGACCATGCCACCTTCTCCCCCTCAGATGGAAGAACCAGAAGACCCGGCTGCCAATACTCAACCAGACCCTCCTGAGCCGTCAGCTGACGCTACCATCGTTAATCCCTCTATTACCGGACCATCCAGCTCAGCCAATCCGCCATCGCTGTCAGCCCAGGACATTCTGATTACTGGAAGACGCTTTGTTGAGCCGGGGAATCCCACCATGTTGGCTCGTCACACGGCTAAACAAGAGGCTTTGGAGAGACAAAAAGTGCATTTTGACATTTCTCATTATAGCCATCTGAACGCCAACGACATATTGTCTGGCTATCTGAGCCATGTGCACTCCAGCCGTGACTCAGAAATCGAAATGGTCAAGCAGTTGCAGCTGAAGTATGAGGTATGCTCTCCCGGCTTACTTATCTTCTGCCAGCCCCCAAGTCTTCAGATTATGATAACACCTTGAATGATCTGTAGATTTATGATATAGGCTAAAGCTTTACCTTTAGATATTTCTGGAGTCCAATAGAACAGAATAAACTTCACCGGTAGTCCCCAAGGGCCGGTTCACTTGACCATAAATGAGCCGGTACTTTGAATTTCATAACTGTCTTGTGTCGAACTCAACAAATATTGTAGTCCGGCTTAACCTTGAGATACTTGCTGAATATCATACATTAGCCCCCAAGTGCCAAGTGATGTTACTTTGTAAGGTACTTGGGACTTGAAGTATAGTATAGTCATAAGAATTTGTTTTGGCATACATTAGCCCCCAAGTGTCAAGTGGTTTTGCAGTGCAAAGTACTTGAGACTTGAGTCTTGACTCTTTGAACTTTAATTGAAACCTTGACACACCTGTGTATGTTTTGTAGAATGCCTTATCTGAACTAAGCTCGCAATTAACTGATGCAAAGACCCGGATGACGGATCAGGAGGCAGAAATCAAGTCTGCTGACTCCAAACTGCAATTAAGTCTTGCTGAGACGGAGCAATTGAGAACCAGCTTGGCCGCTAAGAAGAAAACCTGGGCTGAAGAGAAAACGCTGCTGACACAACGCACCGAAAGAGCTGAAGCAACTCTTGAAGAGGTTACTACGGAGCTGGCCAAAATAAAAGACCGGGTGTCTCAAATGGTGTCCGCCATCTTCGCTAAGTCATCTGTACTGACCGTTTTGACCTTCTTTTGACCCGGAATACAAACAGCTAGCTGACCCTTTGTTTAAAAAACATGTGCAGGCCCACGAAGCAAGAACCTGAGCCAAGACAACGTGACTAAACTAAAGGAGGTGTATACCTTAGTGGAGCAATTGTACATTGGCGCACAACGGGCACTTGCCGCTATCTCTCCTGCCAATCAAGGACCCAACCGGCTCGGTGATGTCTTAAAGAAGATGTCAATCTTACCCGCCAGGTTCCAAGAAGTCAAGCGCTCCTATGCTAGAGCCGGGGCTTTAACTGCCCTAAGCCGGTCCAAGGCTTGGGTGCCAGATCTAGACCCGGTGGATGTAGCCAGAGGGTACCCTACGGTAAAGGAAGATGGGTCATTGTTTGAACAGGATGACTTCGTTGCTTGCATGAGGGAGGTGCGACCTCAAGCCACCATTCTTGGAGATGAAACAAATATCGATAAATACTAGCCGGATTTTGACTTGGACAATAAGAAGATGGCGAATCCCTCCTACAAAGTGACCGACCTTATCCCGCCGGTTCGTCAACATACATTTGCTCCGGATATTGATCCGGCTGGCTTGATTGATGAAGAAGCAGAATTTACTGCTGTAGACGGTTTTGACTGGTCAAAACCTAACTTCCAATTAGCAGAAGGCGGTGAGCCGGCGAGGGAGGAGTGAAGACCATCTTCATGGGCTTTTAAAAGCCTTGTAATAGATTGGCTGTGAAAACACTGCATAATTTGCCTATGCCATCACGCATAAGACACCGTGTGTGATTCTGTGTTTGCTGATGTCAATATATGCATCATATTTATGGTTGTCCCTGCAATATTTCCGCTCTGTTTCCCGTCGATAAAAGGGAAAAACTGGCTTGGCGGCTTAGTACCGAACGGGTCAGAACAGCCGGTTTATAGCCAATATTTTTATCATAGTAGAAAATAGACCCAGACATAAAAAGAAAACAAGGTTGAAATAACCTTTGATTAATACAGAAGGAAACTGTTCATAAACAATAGCCATACCTGTATCTTTGACCTCTGGACCACCGGTTTATATGACCTGGGTGATGAGGTTGATAATCAAGTCTTTGCGAGAAGTCAATGCTTCTGAATACCTAATGATTATCATGCCCTGGCGGCTTGTTTTCAAATAGTCAAGCCGGTGAAAAGACCATGATTGATTATTTTGAAATTGAGACAACAAAAAACCAATAAGAAAAATAACAGGTGGTAAACAAAATTAGCCTTGTAACTAAAGGTTGGGGGTTTTCTGATTCGAATACGATCAGTAAACCGGACCAATGGGGTTAAGCTAAGATTCGAATATGATCATATAGCCCCCAGTGGCTTTGGCGTTGCGCCGATCAAGAGGGTACCAACAGCTATGTTCTCTTTGGTTCCAATAAGAACTATGTTTAAACAAGAAGCCCCCAAATGACCTTGAGAGGTTTTTAACGACCCTGATTCAAATACGATCCAAGTCGGACCCAAAAGGGGTTAAGCTGTGATTCGAATACGATCAAGAAGCCCCCTAGTGAGTTTGGCTTTGAGCCGATCAAGAGGGTTACGGCAGCTATGTTCTCTTTGGTTCGAATACGACCTATGTTTGAATAGGAAGCCCCCAAGTAACCTTGATAGTTTGCAGCTAGATTCAGATACGATCATAAGCCGGACCAAAAAAGGTCAGACTTGATTCAAATATGATCAGCTCCTTAATAGTCATTTGAAAACAGTAGTAAAAAATAGTAAAGATGCGTAATCTTTGAAAAGAAAAGAGACCGATGGTCCTGCTTTATTACTTATCATAGTATATACAACCTCAAAGTATGTACATGATGAGAGCCGGTGGCTCATGTGTACATGATGAGAACCAAGTCTGACACATCCTGGATGAGCCGGAGCACCAGGTCACTGATACGTCTCCAACGTATCTATAATTTTTGATTGCTCCATGTTATATTATCTACTGTTTTGGACATTATTGGGCTTTATTATCCACTTTTATATTATTTTTTGGACTAACCTATTAACTAGAGGCCCAGCCCAGAATTGTTGTTTTTTGCCTGTTTTAGGGTTTCGAAGAAAAGGAATATCAAACGGAGTCCAAACGGAATGAAACCTTCGGGAACGTGATTTTCTCAATGAATAAGACCCAGGAGACTTGGACCCTACGTCAAGAAAGGAAACAGGAGGCCATGAGGTAGGGGGCGCCTGCCTACCCCAGGCGCGCCCTCCACCCTCGTGGCCCCCCTGTTGCTCCACCGACGTACTCCTTCCTCCTATATATATCCACGTACCCCAAACGATTAGATACGGAGCCAAAACCCTAATTCCACCTCCGTAACTTTCTGTATCCACGAGATCCCATCTTGGGGCCTGTTCCGGAGCTCCGCCGGAGGGGGCATCGATCACGGAGGGCTTCTACATCAATACCATAGCCCCTCCGATGAAGTGTCAGTAATTTACCTTAGACCTACGGGTCCATAGTTAGTAGCTATATGGCTTCTTCTCTCTTTTTGGATCTCAATACAGTGTTCTCCCCCTTTCTTGTGGAGAATTATTCGATGTAATCTTCTTTTTGCGGTGTGTTTGTTGATACCAATGAATTGTGGGTTTATGATCAAGTCTATCTATGAATAATATTTGAATCTTCTCTGAATTCCTTTATGTATGATTGTTATCTTTGCAAGTCTCTTCCAATTATCAGTTCGGTTTGGCCTACTAGATTGATCTTTCTTGCAATGGGAGAAGTGCTTAGCTTTGGGTTCAATCTTGCGGTGTCCTTTCCCAGTGACAGTAGGGGCAGCAAGGCACGTATTGTATTGTTGCCATCGAGGATAACAAGATGGGGTTTTCTTCATATTGCATGAGTCTATCCATCTACATCATGTCATCTTGCTTAAGGCGTTACTCTGTTTTTAACTTAATACTCTAGATGCATGCTGGATAGCGGTCGATGAGTGGAGTAATAGTAGTAGATGCAGGCAGGAGTCGGTCTACTTGTCTCGGACGTGATGCCTATATACATGATCATACCTAGATATTCTCATAACTATGCTCAATTCTGTCAATTGCTCAACAGTAATTTGTTCACCCACCGTAGAATACTTATGCTCTCGAGAGAAGCCACTAGTGAACCTATAGCCCCCGGGTCTATCTTTATCATATTGATCTCCTACTACTTAGTTATTTCCTTTGCTCTGTACTTTGCCTTTATTTTACTTTGTATCTTTATCACAAAAATACCAAAAATATTATCTTTATCATATCTATCAGATCTCACTCTTGTAGGTGGCCTTATAGGGATTGACAACCCCTATTTGCGTTGGTTGCGAGGATTTATTTATTTTGGGCAGGTACGAGGGACTCGCGCGTAGCCTCCTACTGGATTGATACCTTGGTTCTCAAAAACTGAGGGAAATACTTACGCTACTTTGCTGCATCATCCCTTCCTCTTCGGGGAAAACCAACGCAATGCTCAAGAGGTAGCAAGAAGGATTTCTGGCGCCGTTGTCGGGGAGGTCTTCGCAAAAGTCAACATACCAAGTACCCATCACATACCCTTATCTCCCACATTACATTATTTGCCATTTGCCTCTCGTTTTCCTCTCCCCCACTTCACCCTTGCCGTTTTATTTGCCCTCTCTCTATCCTCCCTCTCTTTCTCTATTTGCCTCTTTTTCCTGTTTCTTGTTTGTTCGTATGGTTGGAATAGTTGTTTATTTATTACTAAACAGAGAACCTAAGACCTATGGATCCTCATCCGCTTGCTAATCTTTTTAAGAGATCCAATTATGATGAACCAATTGCTAGTGAGTTTTGTGCACTAGATTATCTTTATGAAGTTTTGCTTGAAATTCATGAATCTGAAAATTGTGATGAAGTACTTTATGGGTGATTCATGATAGATCTTTGAATAAAAAGGATGATTGCAATGATTTTACTATAAATTCTCTTGATGTCAATTGTGCTAATAATATGCAAAACCCTAAGCTTGGGGATGCTAGTTTTGCTATGTCCTCTACTTGTTGCAATGATCATGATTGGGGTGATTCTTCTTATGATCTTGAAAATTTATTTAAGCCCCATGATGAATATGAGATTGATAATAGTGTTTGCAATATTGATAAAAGTGGGTTTGAAGAGGACATGACTTTAGTTAATTATAATCCCACTATTTTGGAAGAATGTCAACTTTGCATGCATGAGGATCGTGTTGAAAATATTTTATGTGATAGCTATTTTATTGAATTTTCTTATGATCCCACATGCAATTATTATGAGAGAGGAAAATATGGTGGTAGAAATTTTCATGTTACTAAATTACCTCTCGTTATGTTGAGATTGCTATTGTTTCTTTCCGCTTCCTTGCATATGCTAGTTTTTACTTGCCTTGATAATTTGTTTGCCTATAGGATGCCTATGCATAGGAAGTATGTTAGAATTAGATGAGTTTTTCATGTGTTTTATGATGCTCTCTTTGTGCTTCAATTCTTGTCTTTCATGTGAGCATCATTAAAATTATCAATGACTAGCTATAAGGCTTTAAAGAAAAGCGCTTTTTGGGAGACAACCCAATATTTTTCCTTGCTGTTATCTAATAAATAATTTATCTAGGTTCTGTTTTGGTTGTGTTTTTTGTGTTTAATTAGTGTTTGTGCCAAGTAGAACCGTTGGGAAGACTTGGGGAAAGTCTTGTTGAACTTGCTGTAAAAAACAGAAACTTTAGCGCTCACGAGAACTGATGTCATTTTTATTTGGAAAGTGATATTTAGTTAATTCTTTTTGCAGATGATTAATAGATAAATTCCTCACGTTCAGCAATTTATTTTAGAATTTTTGGGGTTCCAGATCTTGCCCTAGCTACAGATTACTCAAATCATACAAGACGCTCCAAGCAAAACACATATCATGTGGCGAATAAAAATATAGCTCCAAGTAAAGTTACCGATAGAAGTAGACGAAAGAGGGGATGCCTTCCGGGGCATCCCCAAGCTTTGGCTTTTAGGTTTCCTTAGATTATCTTGGGGGTGCCATGGGCATCCCCAAGCTTAGGGTCTTGCCACTCCTTGTTCCATAATCCATCAAATCTTTACCCAAAACTTGAAAACTTCACAACACAAAACTTAAAGTAGAAAATCTCGTGAGCTCCGTTAGCGAAAAAAAACAAAGGACCACTTCAAGGTACTGTAATGAGCTCATTCTTTATTTATATTGGTGTTATACCTACTGTATTCGAAAACTCAGGCTTAAGACCTTTTAAGATTTCCTGATTTGCTCTCTCAGCCTGACCATTGGATTGAGGATGAGCTACAGAAGAAACATCAAGCCGGATATGCTCGCGCTGACAGAACTCCTCCATAGCCCCTTGGGATAGATTGGTGCCATTGTCAGTGATAATGCTATGTGGAAAACCAAAACGGAAGATCACCTTTTTCACGAACTGAACCATTGTGGCCGCATCACACTTACTCACTGGTTCTGCCTCAACCCACTTTGTGAATTTGTCAACTGCCACTAAAAGATGTGTCTTTTTATCCTTAGACCTTTTGAAAGGTCCAACATGTCAAGCCCCCAGACCGCAAATGGCCAAGTGATTGGAATCATCCGCAGCTCTTGAGCTGGCACATGTGCCCGTCGTGCGAATTTTTGACATCCATCACATCTAGTGACCAGATCTTCTGCATCAGCGTGAGCCGTCAACCAGTAAAAAACATGACGAAAAGCTTTGGCCACCAGAGATTTTGACTCGGCGTGATGACCACAATCGCCTTCATGGATCTCACGAAGTATTTCTTGGCCGTCTTCAGGGGAAACACACCACTGAAACGCTCCAGAGACGCTGCGATGGTATAGTTCTCCATCAGAAATCGTCATTGACTTAGACCGCCGAGTTATCTGTCGGGCCAGGGTCTCATCCGCTGGCAGCTCGCCCCGGGTCATGTAAGCCAAGAACGGCACTGCCCAATCTGGGATGAAGTGAAGAGCCTCCACCAACTGCGCCTCCAGTTCAGGAACGGCTAGATCTTCTTCTGTAGGTAACTTAACAGACGGGTTATGCAAAATATCCAAAAAGGTGTTAGGTGGCACCGGCTTACGCTGATATCCCAACCGGCTTAAAGCATTAGCCGCTTCGTTCTTCCTACGGTCAATGTGCTCCACATGATAACCCTTAAAATGCCCTGCAACAGCATCAACTTCGCGGCGATAAGCCGCCATGAGAGGATCTTAGGAATCCCACTTGCCTGGCACCTGTTGAGCTACCAAATCTGAGTCGCCAAGACACCAGACCCAACTCAGGCTCATCTCTTTGGCCATTCGAAGACCATGGAGCAACGCTTCATATTCCTCGATGTTGTTAGTGCAAGGAAACATCAGCCGCAACACATAACAAAATTTGTCACCTCGAGGGGAGGTTAAAACAACTCCAGCCCCCGAGCCTTCCAACTGTCTGGACCCATCAAAGTGAATAGTCCAATATGTGTTGTCTGGTTTCTCCTCCGGCATCTGCATCTCTGTCCAGTCATTAATAAAGTCAACCAGTGCTTGAGACTTGATCGCAGTACGTGGTACATACTTCAACCCATGAGACCCAAGCTCAATGGCCCACTTGGCGACTCGTCCAGTGGCTTCTCTATTTTGAATGATGTCTCCCAAAGGAGCAGAGCTAACCACAGTGAATGGGTGACCCTGAAAGTAATGTTTGAGCTTCCGGCTCGCCATGAACACCCCATACACGAGCTTCTGCCAATGTGGATATCGTTGTTTAGATTCAATCAACACCTCACTGACGTAGTAAACTGGCCGTTGAACCGGATGTTCCTTTCCAACCTCCTTACGCTCCACCACAATTGCCACACTAATAACCCGTGAGTTGGCGGCTACGTATAACAATAGCGGCTCTTTCTCAACTGGAGCAGCAAGGACCGGCGGCTCAGCAAGCTGTTTCTTCAGATCCTCAAAAGCAGAGTTCGCAGCATCGCTCCAAACGAAATCATCCGTTTTCTTCATCATCTGATACAAAGGCATCGCCTTCTCCCCTAAACGGCTTATGAACTGGCTCAAAGCAGCAACACGACCCACCAGCCGTTGAACGTCATTGATGCATGTTGGTTTGGCCAGGGATGCGATTGCCTTAATCTTCTCCGGGTTAGCTTCAATACCTTGGTTGGACACCAACAAACCCAAGAGCTTGCCAGCTGGGACTCCAAAAACACACTTGGCCGGGTTAAGCATCATTTTGTAGACCCGAAGGTTATCAAAGGTCTCTTTCAGATCTGTGACCAAGGTTTCCTCTTTCCTGGACTTTACCACTATATCATCGACATAAGCATGAACATTAGGCCCAATCTGATTATGAAGGCAATTCTGCATACACCGTTGATAAGTTGCCTAGGCACTCTTGAGCCCGAAGAGCATAGACACATAGCAGAAGGCTCCCAATGGAGTGATGTAAGCTATCTTCTCCTGTTCCTTGACTGCCATCTTGATCTGATGATAACCTGAATAAGCATCCAGAAAACTCAAACGTGCGCAACCCGCCGTAGCATCGATGATCTGATCAATACGGGGGAGAGCAAAAGGGTCAGCCGGACAAGCCTTGTTTAAATCGGTGCAATCCACACACATACGCCAGGTGTCGTTCTTTTTGAGTACAAGCACCGGGTTGGCCAACCACTCTGGGTGAAAGACTTCCACAATGAACCCGGCCGCCAAGAGCCGGGCCACCTCTTCTCCAATGGCCTTGCGCCTTTCCTCATTGAATCGCCGGAGAAATTGCCTGACCGGCTTAAACTTTGGATCAATATTGAGAGTGTGCTCAGCAGTTCTCTCGGGACACCCGGCATGTCAGAAGGTTTCCATGCAAAGATGTCCCGATTCTCACGGATGAACTCGATGAGCGTGCTTTCCTATTTTGGATCCAAGTTGGCACTGATGATGAACTACTTGGATGAGTCGCCGGGCACAAAATCAACCGTCTTGGTGTCATCAGCTGACTTGAATTTCAACACTGGTTCATGCTCCGTCGTTGGCTTCTTTAAAGATGTCATGTCTGCCGGGTCAACATTATCTTTATAAAACTTTAGCTCCTCTGTTGCACAAACAGACTCAACATATGCAGCATCTCCTTCTTCACACTCCAGGGCTATTTTCCGGCTTCCATGTACTGTAATGGTGCTCTTATAACCCGACATCTTGAGCTGCAGATACACATAACAGGGCCGAGCCATGAACTTGGCGTAAGCCGGCCGTCCAAACAAAGCATGATATGGGCTTTTGATCTTAACCACCTCAAAGGTTAATTTCTCCGCTCTAGAATCATATTCATCCCCAAAGGCTACTTCCAGTTCAATCTTGCCAACTGGGTATGCCGACTTGCCAGGTACCACACCATGAAAAACAGTGTTGGATTGCTGCTACCTCTTGAGCACTGTGTTGGATTTCCCCGAAGAGGAAGGGATGATGCAGCAAAGTTGTTACGCCCTCGATGCGGCTATATCTCCTACGTGTCGAAGCACGACTTAGAGGCATAACCGCATTGAAAGCAATGTCGCAAGTAAGGTAATCTTCACAACAACCCATGCAAATAGATAATAGGGGAAAAAGGTACATAGTTGGCTTACAGTCGCCACGTCACACAAATACATGAATAACATTACAATCATCCAATACACTCATGGTCCGACTATGATACCAAAATAAAAGATCAACCCCAACATGCGACATGGTCCCGATCGCCCCAACTGGGGACCACTACTGATCATCTAGGAAAGACACGTAGTAATGGCGAGAGTCTTCGTCGAACTCCCACTTGAGCTCAAGCGCATCATCTGGAACGGTATCGTCGGTCCCTGCATCTGGTTTGGAAGGAATCTGTGAGTCACGGGGACTCAGCAATCTCGCACCCTCGCGATCAAGACTATTTAAGCTTATAGGTAAGGCAAGGTAATATGTGGAGCTGCCGCAAGCGACTAGCATATATGGTGGCTAACCTGTTCGCAAAAGAGAGCGAGAAGAGAAGGCAAAGCACGAACGAAGAACTATGATCAAGAAGTGATCCTATAACAACCTACGTCAAATATTACTCCAACACCGTGTTCACTTCCCGGACTCCGCCGAGAAGAGACCATCACGGTTACACACGCGGTTGATTCATTTTAATTAAGTTAGGTTTCATGTTATCTACAACCAGACATTAACAAATTCCCATCTGCCCATAACCGCGGGCACGGCTTTCGACAGTTCAAAACGCTGCAGGGGAGTCCCAACTTAGCCCATCACAAGCTCTCACGGTCAACGAAGGATATTCCTTCTCCCGAGACATTCCGATCAGACTCGGCATCCCGGTTCTACAAGACATCCTCGACAATGGTAAAACAAGTCCAGCAACACCGCCCGAATGAGCCGACAAATCCCGATAGGAGCTGCACATATCTCGTTCTCAGGGCACACTCAGATGAGCCAGACGTCGGGTAGGCCAGCCCAGAGTTGCCCCTGGTAGCCCCGGACATCGCTCAGTTAGACCAACACTTAGAGAAGCACTGGCCCGGGGGGTTAAAAATAAAGATGACCCTTGAGTCCGCGAAACCCAAGAGAAAAAGGCTAGGTGGTGAATGGTAAAACCAATGTTGGGCATTGCTGGAAGAGTTTTATTCAAGGTGAACTGTCAAGGGGTTCCCATTATAACCCAACCGCGTAAGGAACGCAAAAATCCAGGAACATAACACCGATATGACGGAAACTAGGGTGGCAAGAGTGGAACAAAACACTAGGCAAAAGGCCGAGCCTTCCACCCTTTACCAAGTATATAGGGGCATTAAGATAACAAGATAATATAGTGATATCCCAACAATAAACAATGTTCCAATAAGGAACGATCTCCAATCTTCACCTGCAACTAGCAATGCTATAAGAGGGGCTGAGCAAAGCGGTAACATAGCCAAACAGTGGTTTTCTAGGACATGGTGGGTTAGAGGTTTGACATGGAAATTTGGGAGGCATGTTAAGCAAGTGGTAGGCATCGTAGCATAGGCATAGCAAAAGAGCGAGCATCTAGCAAGCAAAGATAGAAGTGATTTCGAGGGTATGATCATCTTGCCTGCAAAGTTGTCAGAGTTGACTTGATCCTCGTAAGCAAACTCAACGGGCTCCTTGTTAGCGAACTCGTCTTCCGGCTCTGCCCAAACAAGACAAACAAGCAAAAGGAACACGATCAACCACGTGCAATGCTCGAACAACATGATGCAAACATGGTATGCTATGCGGGATGCGGTATGTGATGCATATGCAAGATTTATCAAGGAGTGATTGAACCTGGCCTCAACTTGGAAATCCAAGAGTGCCACTGGAAAGGTGAGGTCATTTTGGTTGAAATCGATATAAAGATCACCGGAATCGGATGCACGGTTTGGAAATGGCAAGCAAAACAAATATGGCACCGGTGTGCGATAATCAGCAAGTAGCCATCTAAATGCATCAAGATAAATATGCTACAGCACTCAAACATGACAACAAAATACATGGAAGGTATCCACTCATGATGCTTGAAAAAAGATTAACACTGAGCTACGGCAAATTCATCCATTAACAGGTTCAAACAAGCATGGCAAAAGTGCAAATGATAACAGGTTTCAGACTTAGTGAAATTAACACAAGTCTGGAATTTAACATCAGGTGGCACACTTTGGAGCATGAAAACTATACGCTACAGGAAATTAACATGGCAAAGAAAGGCATGGCAAGAAGCTACTCAAAACACTTAACAAAAGTACCTTAGTGACCTTGAGCCAAAAGGGATCAGAAAATACAATTGAACGCATGTGAACATGGCAAAAACATAAACAGATTACAGACTGTGAAAAACTGGAGCATGCAAATCTGTTAACGAGTAGGCATGTTTACGAGCTCGAAGCACTCACTACAGAGCATGGCATGACAAACTAAGCATACAACCATCAAGAATACATATCATAGAAGCTATACATGGCAAGAACAACAACATAGCATGCACGGATCAATAACAACATCCTCGGCAAAATCGCTAACAAGTCAACAATCTGCCAGGATTTACGAAATAGCAAAAGTAGAGCTCGATTGACTTAAGCTAGGGTGCTCCATAAATGCAAACAAAGACATGGATGGATAGAGCACCACAATATTAACAAATCATCCTTACTGATCATCCTCACAAAAGGCACGGATCACTAGGAAACAACATGAACATATGACATAATGACAAAAACAGAACAAGGACTTGGAGAAATTCTAAGTCCCTGAAATCAGTATTAACGAATGCACTACTTTGCAAGCTTGTGCTAGTCACTACACATATCACAAAAATACATGGTAAGCACCTCTGTAAAGATGGCATGGCATATAACAAAACTCATGTAGAGCTCAGGAGCATATCATGCACACATTAATCATGGCAAAAATGACAAATATCCATTTGATGAAATAGATCTGACAATTATATCATATAGCCCTTTTCCAACAACATTTTGGACATCACTATGACCTCAAATGAAAATGATGCAATAAGATGAAATGATGTACTCTCTGAGACGAACATTTTGATATGCTACACGCGCAAATCGGAGCTACGGATGCGGAGTTATAGCATGCCAAAGTTTGCTAAAAATTAGGGTTTCGGGAGGAAAGTCAACCGTCTTGAATCTCAGATCCAGATCCAGATCACTGTAGCAGGCGCGGTCACCGAGGTTCGTTGGAAAACGAGCTCGACGTCGCCGGACTTGGCGGGCACGCCGGCTGGAGGAGGACGCCGGGGCGGCGAGGGGCGATGCCGACATGGCGGAGGCGCGCCGGGGCGCGGTTGTCGGCGGGGCGGCGCCCACGGCGCGGGGCGATGCGCAGGACGCCTGGCGGCGACGGTGCCGGCTGGTCGGCGGCGGTGGCCGGCGCGGAGCTCCGGGCGGCGGCGCAGTAGACGGGGAGGCGGCGCGGCAAGTGTCGGGCGGCGGGGAGGCGGATGGGCCGCGGGGGCCGGCGGCGGGGCGCGGTGCCGAGGCCACGCGTCAGGCGCCCATAGGCTGCGGGCGGCGGCGCGAAGTTGTCCGGCGGGTGCTGGACATGTCCGACGGTGGCGGGTGTGGTTTTCTAGGGTTTCAACCGTGATTTCGCGGAGGGGATCTATATTTATAGGTAGAGGGAGCTAGGCGAGTCCAAATGAGGTGCGGTTTGCGGCCACGCGATCGTGATCAAACGCTCTAGATGATGGAGAGGGTTTTGGTGGGTTTTGGGCCAAATCGGAAGGGTGTTGGGCTGCAACACAAACGAAGCCTTTTCGGTCCCTCGGTTAACCGTTGGAGTATCAAATGAAGTCCAAATGACACGAAACTTGACAGGCGGTCTACAGGTAGTAAACCAAGGCTGCATGACAAGTCTCGGTCCAATCCGGAAATGTTTAACCCCCACACACGAAAAGAGGTAGAAAGGAGCACCGGAGGAGATAGGAGCGCCGGAATGCAAAACGGACAACGGGGAAAATGCTCGGATGCATGAGACGAACACGTATGCAAATGCAATGCACATGATGACATGATATGAGATGCATGACAAAGGCATCAACACACAGAGACAAAAACCTGAACCCAAGGAAAATAAAATAACTTAGCGCCGGAAACGGCAAGAGTTGGGATACATATAAGGCAAATTACATCTGGGGTGTTACAAAAGTAGCGTAAGTATTACCCTCAGTTTTTGAGAACCAAGGTATCAATCCAGTAGGAGGCTACGCTCGATTCCCTTGCCATGCAACGGATGCACTAGAGCTATAAATGTATGAAAGCTCAACAAAAGAAACTAGTGGGTGTGCATCCAACTTGCTTGCTCACGAAGACCTAGGGCACTTGAGGAGGCCCATTGTTGGAATATACAAGCCAAGTTCTATAATGAAAAATTCCCACTAGTATATGAAAGTGATAACATGAGAGACTCTCTACTATGAAGATCATGGTGCTACTTTGAAGCACAAGTGTGGTAAAACGATAGTAACATTGTCCCTTCTCTCTTTTTCTCTCATTTTTTGGGGCCTTCTCTTTTTTTATGGCCTTTCTTTTTTTTATCACTTGGGATAATGCTCTAATAATGATGATCATCACACTTCTATTTATTTACAACTCAATGATTACAACTTGATACTAGAACAAAGATGACTATATGTGAATGCCTCCGGCGGTGTACCGGGATATGCAATGAACCAAGAGTGACATGTATGAAAGAATTATGAACGGTGGATTTGCCAAAAATACTATGTCAACTACATGATCATGCTAAGCAATATGACAATGATGAATGTGTCATGATGAACGGAATGATGGAAAGTTGCATGGCAATATATCTCGGAATGGCTATGGAAATGCCATAATAGGTAGGTATGGTGGCTGTTTTGAGGAAGATATAAGGAGGTTTATGTGTGAAAGAGCGTATCATATCACGGGGTTTGGATGCACCGGCGAAGCTTTCACCAACTCTCAATGTGAGAAAGGGCAATGCACGGTACCGAAGAGGCTAGCAAAGATGGAAGGGTGAGAGTGTGTATAATCCATGGAATCAACATTAGTCATAAAGAACTCACATACTTATTGCAAAAATCTACAAGTCATCAAAAACCTCGGCACTACGCGCATGCTCCTAGGGGGATAGATTGGTAGGAAAAGACCATCGCTCGTCCCCGACCGCCACTCATAAGGAAGACAATCAAATAACACCTCATGATTCAAATTTGTTGCATAATGTTTACCATACGTGCATGCTACGGGACTTGCAAACCTCAACACAAGTATTTCTCAATTTCACAACTACTCAACTAGCATGACTTTGATATTATTACCTCTATATCTCAAAACAATCATCAAGCATCAAACTTTTCTTAGTATTCAACTCACAAATAAGAAAGTTTCATTATTAATCTTGCATACCAAGCATATTAGGATTTTAAGCAAATTACCATGCTATTAGGACTCTCAAAATAATCTAAGTGAAGCATGAGAGATCAATAGTTTCTATAAAACAAATCCACCACCGTGCTCTAAAAGATATAAGTGAAGCACTAGAGCAAAACTATAAAGCTAAAAAGATATAAGTGAAGCACATAGAGTATTCTATCAAATTCCCAATCATGTATGGCTCTCTCAAAAGGTGTGTACAGCAAGGATGATTGTGGTAAACTAACAAGCTAAGACTCAAATCATAAAAGACGCTCCAAGCAAAACACATATCATGTGGTGAATAAAAATATAACTCCAAGTAAAGTTACCGATAGAAGTAGACGAAAGAGGGGATGCCTTCCGGGGCATCCCCAAGCTTTGGCTTTTAGGTGTCCTTAGATTATCTTGGGGGTGCCATGGGCATCCCCAAGCTTAGGTTCTTGCCACTTCTTGTTCCATAATCCATCAAATCTTTACCCAAAACTTGAAAACTTCACAACACAAAACTTAAAGTAGAAAATCTCGTGAGCTCCGTTAGCGAAAGAAAACAAAAGACCACTTCAAGGTACTGTAATGAACTCATTATTTATTTATATTGGTGTTATAACTACTGTATTCCAACTTCTCTATGGATTATAAACTATTTTACTAGCCATAGATTCATCAAAATAGGAAACAACACACAAAAAACAGAATCTGTCAAAAACAGTACAGTCTGTAGTAATCTGTAGCTAGCGCAAGATCTGGAACCCAAAAAATTCTAAAATAAATTTCTGGACGTGAGGAATTTATAGCGCAAGATCATATGCAAAAAGAATTAACTAAATAGAACTTTTCAAATAAACATTACAGCAGTTCTCGTGAGCGCTAAAGTTTCTGTTTTTTACAGCAAGTTCAATCAAGACTTTCCCCAAGTCTTCCCAACGGTTCTACATGGCACAAACACTAATTAAACACAAAAAACACAACCAAAACAGAGGCTAAATAATTTATTTATTACTAAACAGGAGCAAAAATCAAGGAATAAAAATAAAATTGGGTTGCCTCCCAACAAGCGCTATCGTTTATCGCCCCTAGCTAGGCATAACAAGCAAGAATAGATCTAGGTATTGCCATCTTTGGTAGGCAATCCATAAGAGGCTCTCATGATAGATTCATATGGTAATTTTATTTTATTTCTAGGAAAGTGTTCCATTCCCTTTTTTAATGGAAATTGAAATCTAATATTCCCTTCCTTCATATCAATAATTGCACCAACCATTTTAAGGAAAGGTCTACCAAGAATAATAGGGCAAGAAGGATTGCAATCTATATCAAGAACGATAAAATCTACGGGCAAATAATTCCTATTTGCAACAATAATAACATCATTAATTCTTCCCATAGGTTTCTTAATAGTGGAATCCACGAGATGCAAGTTTAGAGAGCAATCATCAAAATCACGGAAATCTAGTAAATCACACAAAGTTTTGGGAATAGTAGAGACACTAGCACCCAAATCACACAAAGCATAAAACTCATAATTTTTAATTTTAATCTTAATAGTTGGTTCCCACTCATCATAAAGTTTTCTAGGGACAGAAACTTCCAATTCAAGTTTTTCTTCATAAGATTGCATCAAGGCATCAACGATATGTTTAGTAAAAGCTTTATTTTGACTATAAGCGTGAGGAGATTTTAGCACGGATTGCAACAAGGAAATACAATCAATCAAAGAGCAATTTTCATAGTTAAATTCCTTGAAATCCATAATAGTGGGTTTAGCAACATCTGGGGTTTTAATTTCTTCAATCCCACTTTTATCAAATTTAGCATCAAGATCAATAAATTCCGAATTCTTAGAACGCCTTCTAGGTAAAGGTGGATCATATTCAGTTCCATCATTATTAAGATTCATATTTCAAAACAAAGATTTAATAGGGGACACATCAATATCTTTTAGATCTTGATCATTATTTTCATAGGAACTAGAAGAACACGCTTTTATAAAGGCATCTTTCTTAGCACGCATCCTAGCGGTTCTTTCTTTGCACTCGTCAATGGAAATTCTCATGGATTTGAGAGACTCGTTGATATCATGCTTAGGTGGAATAGATCTAAGTTTCAAAGAATCAACATCAAGAGCAATTCTCAACGTTCCTAGCCAAATCATCAATCTTAAGCAATTTTTCTTCAATCATAGCATTAAAATTCTTTTGCGAAGAAATAAATTCTTTAATATTAGATTCAAAATAAGAGGGCATCTTATTATAATTTCCAGAAGAATTGTTGTAGGAATTACCATAATTATTAGAGGGATTAATAGGATAAGGCCTAGGATTGAAATTTCCTCTATACGCGTTGTTACCAAAATTGTTCCTACCAACAAAATTCACATCCATAGATTCATTATTATTTTAAATCAAAGTAGACAAGTGCACATCATTAGGATCAGAAGAAACACTCTCATTAGCAAATAATTTCATAAGTTCATCCATCTTTCCACTCAAAACATTAATTTCTTCTATCACATGCACCTTTTTAGTAGATCTTTCAGTATGCCATTGAGAATAATTAACCATAATATTATCTAGGAGTTTAGTAGCTTCTCCTAAAGTGATTTCCATAAAAGTGCCTCCTGCGGCCGAATCTAAAAGATTTCTAGAAGAAAAATTCAATCCGGCATAAAGATTCTGAACAATCATCCACAAATTTAAACCATGAGTAGGGCAATTACATATCATTAATTTCATTCTCTCCCAAGCTTGTGCAAGATGTTCATGATCAAGTTGTTTAAAATTCATAATATCATTTCTAAGAGAGATGATCTTAGCGGGAGGAAAATATTTAGAGATAAAAGCATCTTTGCACTTGTTCCATGAATCAATACTATTTTTAGGAAAAGACGAAAACCAAGCTTTAGCACGATCTCTAAGCGAAAAAGGAAATAGCTTCAATTTAACAATATCATTATCGACATCTTTCTTCTTTTGCATGCCACACAAATCAACGAAGCTATTAAGATGGGTAGCGGCATCTTCACTAGGAAGGCCGGAGAACGGAAGCTTTCATGACAAGATTCAACAAAGCAGTATTAATTTCACAAGATTCAGCATCAGTAAGAGGAGCAATCACAGTGCTAAGGAAATCATTATTATTGGTATTGGTGAAGTCACACAATTTAGTATTATCTTGAGCCATCGCGACAAACAAGCAAACTAACACATGAGCGAACAAAAAGCAAACGGGCAAAAAGGCAAACGGAGAAAGAGAGGGAGGATAGAGAGAGAGGGCGAATAAAACGGCAAGGGTGAATTGGGGGAGAGGAAAACGAGAGGCAAATGGAAAATAATGTAATGCGGGAGATAGGGATTGTGATGGGTACTTGGTATGTTGACTTTTGCGCGGACTCCCCGGCAACGGCGCCAGAAATTCTTCTTGCTACCTCTTGAGCATTGCATTGGATTTCCCCGAAGAGGAAGGGATGATGCAGCAAAGTAGCGTAAGTATTTCCCTCAGTTTTTGAGAACCAAGGTATCAATCCAGTAGGAGGTTACGCTCGAGTCCCTCATACCTACACAAAAACAATAGATCAACGCAACCAACACGCTTAGGGGTTGTCAATCCCTTCATGGTCACTTATGAAAGTGAGATCTGATAGAGATGATAAATAATATTTTTGGTATTTTTGGTATAAAGATGCAAAGTAAATAAAGTAAAAGAAAAGTAAAAGCAAAAGCAATAATAAAGTGATGGAGATTGATATGATGAGAAAGAGACCCGGGGGCCATAGGTTTCACTAGTGGCTTCTCTCAAAAGCATAAGTATTCTACGGTGGGTGAACAAATTACTGTTGAGCAATTGACAGAATTGAGCATACTTATGATCATGTATATAGGCATCATGTCCAAGACAAGTAGACCGAAACGATTCTGCATCTACTACTATTACTCCACTCATCGATCGCTATGCAGCATGCATCTAGAGTATTAAGTTAAAAACAGAGTAACGCCTTAAGCAAGATGACATGATGTAGAGGGATAATTTCATGCAATATGATAAAAACCCCATCTTGTTATCCTCGATGGCAACAATACAGTACTTGCCTTGCTGCCCCTTCTGTCACTAGGAAAGGACACCGCAAGATTGAACCAAAAGCTAAGCACTTCTCCCATGGCAAGAACAACCAATCCAGTAGGCCAAACCAAACTGATAATTCGAAGAGACTTGCAAAGATAACCAATCATACATAAAATAATTCAGAGAAGATTCAAATATTATTCATAGATAGACTGGATCATAAACCCACAATTCATCGGTCTCAACAAACACACCGCAAAAAGAAGATTACATCAAATAGATCTCCACAAGAGAGGGGGAGAACATTGTATTGAGATCCAAAAAGAGAGAAGAAGCCATCTAGCTACTAGCTATGGACCCGTAGGTCTAAAGTAAACTACTCACACTTCATCGGATGGGCTTGGATGATGATGTAGAAGCCCTCCGTGATCGATGCCCCCTCTGGCGGAGCTCCGGAACAGGCCCCAAGATGGGATCTCGTGTATACAGAAAGTTGCGGTGGTGGAATTAGGTTTTTGGCTCTGTCCCCGATCGTTTGGGGGTACGTGGATATATATAGGAGGAAGAAGTACGTCGGTGGAGCTTCGAGGGGCCCACGAGGCAGGGGGGCGCGCCCCCTACCCTCGTGACCACCTCGTGGCTTCCTTAATGGAGGGTCCAAGTCTCCTGGATCTTATCTGATGAGAAAATCACGTTTCTGAAGGTTTCATTCCATTTGGACTCCGTTTGATATTCCTTTTCTTTGAAACCCTAAAACAGGCAGAAAACAGCAATTCTGGGCTGGGCCTCCGGTTAATAGGTTAGTCCCAAAAATAATATAAAAGTGGAAAATAAGGCCCAATAATGTCTAAAATAGTAGATAATATAGCATGGAGCAATCAAAAATTATAGATACGTTGGAGACGTATCAATTGCTTAAGACTCTTATCAGTCAACCCCATCCGACGAAACGTCTCATAGTAGAGGATGTTGATGCTACTGCCTCCATCCATGAGCACTTTAGTGAATTTATATCCACCAACCTGAGGCGCTACTACCAAGGCCAAGTGACCCGGATTGTCAACCCGGGGAGGATGATCCTCTCTGATCCACACAATAGGTTGTTCAGACCACCGTAAGTAACATAGAATCGCCGGCTCAATGGCATTGACAGCCCTCTTGTGAAGCTTTTGGTCCCTCTTGCACAAGCTAGTGGTAAATACATGATATTGCCCACTATTCAACTATTTTGGGTTGCTCTGATATCCGTATTGCTGCTGATTACCTTGGCCGGGTTGTGGATTATAACCTCCTCTGTTACCCGCATGTCCCCGACCGTGAAAGCCGCCTCCACCTGAGCCGGTGCCCGGGCCATGAAAGCCGCCTCCACCTGAACCGTCGCCAGGGTCGTGACTTCCATCAAATGCATTTGAATTTTTAAACGCTTTCATGATTTTACAGTCCTTCCACATATGGGTGGCTGGCTTCTCCCTGGTGCCATGTCTTGTACAAGGTTCATTCAATAGTTGCTCAATGGTGGGACCTGACCCGCCCGACCAAGGGGGTTGCCTACCCATGCGCCATTGATTGTTGCCCTGCGCATTGGTGTTAGCCACAAATTCGTCAGCCTTATGTTTATTACCTCCTTGATTTGCCAGGTTATGCTGGTGACCCTTGTCGTTGTCGTTCTTCTTCCCCTTCACTGTCTTTTCTTCATCAGACACGGGGTCCTTGGTACTATCAGAATCAGCATACTTGACGAGAGCCGCCATCAACTGGCCCATGTCATTGCAGTCACGTTTAAGCCGCCCCAGCTTCTGCTTCGGAGGTTCAAAACAACAATTTTTCTCCAACATTAATACTGCCGAGCCGGCATCCATCTTATCAGATGAATGGATTATCTCCTTGACCCGGCGCACCCAATGGGTTGTGGACTCACCTTCTTCTTGTTTACAATTAGTCAGGTCCACGATTGACATAGGTTGTTTGCATGTGTCCTTGAAGTTCTGAATGAACCGGGCTTTTAACTCTGCCCATGAGCCGATGGAATTGGGGGGCAACCCTTTTAGCCAAGTACGAGCCGTTCCATCCAACATCATGGTGAAATACTTAGCCATTGCTGCGTCGCTAACCTCCAACAGCTCCATGGCCATCTCATAACTCTCAATCCAGGCCCCAGGCTGCAAGTCGGCCGTGTAATTAGGCACCTTGCGAGGCCCCTTGAAGTCCTTTGGCAAACTCTCATTACGTATGGCAGGCACTAGGCAATGGGCACGTCCGGTTCTCGTGGCCACTCCTGCCTCAACCGAGGTTGCTGGATAAGCCGGAAAAGTCTGGTGAGCCGCCTGCTCCGCTGCCAGTTGAACCGCTCGCTCAGCCTCTTGTCGGATCCTCTCCTGATCCGCTAAGTTAAGGGCTCCAGCCTATACCGGCTCATGCTTGTGTGGCCGGTTGCGGCGTTGAGCATTGCTTGACATATCAGCTGAGTCCATATGTCTACTGTAGCTTGGGCTCCGGCTCGGATGAGGGGTTGAATGGATTCTGTCTCGACTGTAAGAGTATGCATCCTGCTGTGCCAGAGCTGTTTGAAGAAGTTCCCTCATCCTTCGCATTTCAATCACCGCCAGAGATTCTCCTTCCATCGGGAGAGCCGCCAAACAAGCCGACGCAGCAATAAGGTTTTCCAAGGGATTGGAGAAGTGACTGGGTGGTGTTGGCACATAATGAGGCGGAGTAGTATGTACACGGGGTGGTTCCATGGCGCGCGGCTGAACCGGTGCCCCAAGTGTCGTGATCCGAGTTGCCTCCGGTGGGTTACTTGTCCTGGCCCCGGGTGTAGGAAAAAGGTTCCTAGGATCGAGCGTCAGAGGTGAACGTGACTGAGTTTTCTGATGCCTTCTTCTCATAACCTCATTTGACGCGTTCAGATCCACCGAGAGCCGGAAAGTCTCCGCTTGAAACTGTTGAGCACGAGCGTCCAAAGCCGCCCGCTCCACAGCCATCTTGACCTCTTCTGCTGCTAAATTTTCTTTAGCTTGTACCATCTCTTCACGTCGGCGTGCCACCTCTGCGTCATGCTGAGCTTTGTCTGCCGGCTCTACCACGACAGTCAACAGAGTCGTCAGTTTATCCATGAGGTCCATTAGGATCTGAGCCGGGGGCGCGCAGGGTCTCCTGACCCGGCTACGGCCGACCCGGTGGTTGTTGCTGCTACAGCTATGGAGTTCTGCCCGGGCTGCGTGCCTGCCATGAAGACTCCGGCCTGATTCGGCGGCTCAGAGGGGTCCGGAATACTGCTGCCATCGGAACAGCCCCCGAGCATGCCATCCTGCAGTTGATACAAAGAGTCCGTCTCGCCCGTTAATGATGTAGCGTCAGAACAGATGGCCGTCTCACCGCCATCCACCGATCCTTCAGAGTATTCACTGTCGTGGATGCAACCTACGAAGGCATGCTTCACGACAGATTGAACACGGGCGGACCTCGCGCGCTGAGCCGTTTCGACGAGGTTGGTGTGGACGTCCAGCTCAGGGCCTGACTCGCTAATCCGGCCGATGAAGACATGAATTCCACTGAAGGGGACCCGGTACCCGTACTCAATTGAGCTGGCCTCGGGGCCCCAGCCTTCGCCGTTGATGTAGAGCTTGCCACAACGACTCTTGGTCATCCGGCCCACAGCGTATCCCTTGAGCCCTTCGAAGTTGCCCTTCAAGAACTCAAATCCACCGTGCGCTAGCCCCACGGTGGGCGCCAACTGTCATGGAATTGTCACGACAGATGGCCATCGCTACTAGGAAGCTTAAAGGGGTTAATCGGGACAAAGGACACGAGAGGTTTTATACTAGTTCGGCCCCTTACGATGAAGGTAAGAGCCTACGTCTCATTGTGTTGATATTGCTGGGGTTTCGATCACCAAGAGGCTAGTTCGCTGGCTTGCCTATCGATCTCTTGTTTCTTGCCCTAAGCCACCACCGGGCCGTCCCCTTATATACACGGGTTGACGCCTGGTGGCCTACAGAGTCCCGGCCGGCTTTGAAATCGTGTCCGGCTCGGTGACTTCTTTTACATTCCTTTCCTTACAAGTATTTCCTTACATACGGCAGTTTACAATATTGGGCCTTAAACCGCCTCTAGGCCTTTAGGCCTTCTATAAGATTTAATAAACTATCGCCCTGAATGTCTACTGGGCTTCCTTTGTGACCCGCCATTGGGGCTGACCCGGCCCCTCCTGGGCGGGTCATAACTGATAGCTATATCCCCAACACCCCTGCTTGATCGAATCACTGACGTTGCTGAGTCTAGAAAAATGTTTTGAGTCTTATATGATTATATATATCGAAGAGTAGGATTCTTTTTGCTCCTTAGTCCCTTCATCGCTCTGGTGAGGCCTCCTGACGTAGAGTTTTGACTCTTCCCTTCTCAAATTTCACGAAATGTTTTTTTAGGATCATGCGGGTATCTTGGAATCGTTCCGATGGTTTTGTGACGAGAACATTGTTCTTGGTGCCTCCTGACATTTAGGGGTTATGGCAGTGTCCCGGGGAGTTGAGCTCCGAGGTGTTGTCGTCACAATTTTATCGTTACAGTTCTGGAATACCTGAGTTCGCCGACATTGAAAATCTCCTTTATGCAGTTGTTAGTGAGATAACCTCGACGCCACCCAGTACTAGGGCAGGAGTTCGGGAGTATTGCCATAACTCGTATAACGAATGCTTTTCTAAGGTTGAGGTAAATGATTTCTGAAGGTTTCTTGGTTATGTGTTGAAGGATGGATACAACTGGATGTAGGATTTTCTAGTTTTGGGTGAGATATTATGCTTCCCCTGTATCCCCAACACCGGATTGCATAACCAGAAAGTTTCGGGAGTTTCATAGGTGGGAATTCATGTAGCTCTAGTATTTCTTCCCGCAGATATTTGGTTTGTGATTGGGTAATCCTTCCCAATTATTTGTTCATATCCATACTTTGTTGCTTTATTCATCTATCTCTATCTAAGTGGCTTCTCAACTTATGGAAGTGTGATCATTTACTTTGGAATTCATTCGTTCATTCTTATTCAAATATTAAGGCTATATGTTGCAATTTCGATCCATTGATTCAGCTTAAATATATGTCTTTCAAGATGCTCACGGATGTCAACCTCTTCAGGATGGCTCCTCCAACGCATCAGAATCCAGAACCTCCGCCACCACCTCCACCTCCGGAGGCATGGCAAGTTGTCATGGCCACCACCAACGCCAACACGCAGATGCTTTTGCAACTCTTGCAAGAACGCAACCAAGGAAATCAAGGCCAAGGCAACAATCAAGCTCAGTTTGCTACCCTCAATCAGTTCCTCGCAAACCAGCCGAAGTCCTTCAGTAACTGTGTCGAAGCCACAGACGCTGACTATTGGCTCGTGGATATCTGCAAACATTTTGAGTGTAGCAATGTCAGGCCTAAGGACTTTGTCAAGTTTGCTTTGTTCCAACTCAAAGACCAAGCTTCTGAGTGGTATCAACAATACAAAGATTCCAGAGGAGGTCGTGTGATTACCTGGGATGATTTCCACCAAGACTTCAAAGCTCACCACATTCCACAAAGTGTTGCTGAGAGTAAGCGTCAGGAGTTCTGCAATCTGAAGCAACGCAGCATGTCTGTTTACCAATACAACATCCTGTTTCAGAGGCTCGCTCGCTTCGCCAAACAAGACGTCCCTGACGAAAAGAGCATGATTTATCAATTCAGAGGTGGCTTCAGAGAAGATCTGCAACTAGCTCTCGTGCTTTTTGAGCCGACCAAGTATGATGATTTCTACAACATGGCACTAAAGCAAGAAGCTGCTCGGATCAAGTGTGATGCATCTAAGAAGAGAGTCAGGGATGCAACTCCATCTTCTTCTTCAACTCAAGTGGCAGCTAAGCAATAGAAGTTCTGGTTGCCTCCTCCTCCTCCGTTCCGTCAGCCTTATCAGTAGAAGAGTAAAGGTGGCTGAGGGAGTCCTGTATTAGGGGGTCTCCGGACAGCCGGACTATCTCCATTGGCCGGACTGTTAGACTATGAAGATACAAGATTGAAGACTTCGTCTCGTGTCCGGATGGGACTCTACTTGGCGTGGAAGGCAAGCTAGGCAATACGTATATGGATATCTCCTCCTTTGTAACCGACCTTGTGTAACCCTAACCCTCTCCGGTGTCTATATAAACCAAAGGGTTTTAGTCCGTAGGACAACAATCACAATGTACAATCATACCATAGGCTAGCTTCTAGGGTTTAGCCTCTCTGATCTCGTGGTAGATCTACTCTTGTAACACCCATATCTTCAATATCAATCAAGCAGGACGTAGGGTTTTACCTCCATCAAGAGGGCCCGAACCTGGGTAAAACTTCGTGTCACTTGCCTCCTGTTACCATCCGGCCTAGATGCACAGTTCGGGACCCCCTACCCGAGATCCGCCGGTTTTGACACCGACATTGGTGCTTTCATTGAGAGTTCCTCTGTGTCGTCGCTGTTAGGCTTGATGGCTCCAACTATCATCGATAGCGATGCGGTCCAGGGTGAGACTTTTCTCCCCGGACAGATCTTCGTATTCGGCGGCTTTGCACTACGGGCTAATTCGCTTGGCTATCTGGAGCAGATTGAAAGCTATGCCCCTGGCCATCAGGTCAGATTTGGAAGTTTGAATTACACGGCCAACATCCATGGGGACTTGATCTTCGATGGATTCGAGCCATAGCCGGGCGCGCCGCACTGTCGCGATGGGTATGACCTAGCTCTGCCACCAGACGGTACCCCAGAGGCCGCACCCGCATCAGCTCCGACCCTTAGCTTGGAGCCAGATGCGCTAATCGAGGACGGGTAGCTAGACACCGCCTCAGGGGCTGCAGTCCCGATGGTGATCGAGCCAAACACCAGCATAATCCTCTGCGTAGCCCATGACTCCAAGGTGCCGGACTCTCTTCCGGACCCCGAACCATCCGCGCCCCTGCCAATCGAATCCGATTGGGCGCTGATCATGGAATTCACCGCCGCGGATATCTTTCAGCACTCGACCTTCGGCGACATTCTGAATTTACTAAGGTCTCTCTCTTTGTTAGGAGAGCCCTAGCCGGATTATGGCCAACAGGATTGGGATGCGGACGACGAAGAAATTCGACGCCACCCACCACCCACTTTGTAGCCATTGTCGATGATTTAACCGACATGCTCGACTTCGACTCCGAAGACATCGACGGTATGGACGACGATGTAGGAGACGAACATGAACCAGCACCTATAGGGCACTGGAAAGCCACCTCGTCGTATGACATATACATGGTGGATACACCCATTGAAGGCAACGACGACGAGATAGAGGAGGATGAACCCTCCAAGAAGCAACCTAAGCGCCAACGTTAGCGGCGCCGCTCTAAGTCCCACCAAAGCAAAAGTGGTGATACTGGCACAGGGGATAATAACACTCCGGATAGTGCCAAAGACAACAACAATCCCCTCCAGCAAGATTTAGAGCAGGAGGATGAAGGAGCCAGCTCTCCTGAGAGAGCGGTCGGCGGAGAGGAGGAGGATGACAATTACATGCCCCCCTCCGAAGACGAGGCAAGCCTCGGCGACGATGAATTCGTCGTACCAGAGGATCCCGTCGAACAAGAGCGCTTCAAGCGCAGGCTTATGGCCACGGCAAATAGCCTGAAGAAAAAGTAGCAGCAGCTTCAAGCTGATCAAGATCTGTTAGCTGACAAATGGACCGAAGTCCTCGCGCCCGAGGAATATAAACTCGAGCGTCCCTCCAAGAGTTACCCAAGGCGCAGGTTACTACCCCGACTGGAGGAAGAAGCGTATGATACGGCTGATCAGCCACCTCGTGGCCGCAATAGAGAGGCATTCCAGACAAAAGCTCAGCCTCCACCCCAACGCCACCCAAATAAAAAGGCATGGGGAGATACGCCATACCTGCGAGACATATTGGAGGACAAAGCAAAGCATTCAAGATCGATCTACGGATCACGAGGGCGCACCACTCTACGAGACGGTAAACGTCACGCCGGATACAGTAAAAGCAAATCCGGCCGGGCTGAACACAGCGGGCAGGACCCGTACGAGCTGCGTCGCGATATAGCCCAATACAGAGGCGCCGCACACCCCTTATGCTTCATAGACGAAGTAATGGAACATCAATTCCTAGAAGGTTTCAAACCTGTAAACATTGAATCATACGACGGCACAACAGATCCCGCAGTATGGATTGAGGACTTCCTCCTCCACATCCACATGGCCCGCGGTGATGACTTACATGCCATCAAATACCTCCCACTAAAACTCAAAGGACCAGCGTGGCATTGGCTTAATAGCTTGCCAGCGGACTCCATTAGCTGTTGGGAAGATCTGGAAGCCGCATTCCTCGACAACTTTCAGGGCACTTATGTGCGACCACCAGACGCCGATGACTTGAGCCACATAATTCAGCAGCCAGAAGAGTCGGCCTGGCAATTCTGGACTCGGTTCCTTACAAAGAAAAATCAAATCATCGACTGTCCAGATGCGGAGGCCTTAGCGGCTTTCAAGCACAACATCCGAGACGAGTGGCTAGCCCGGCACCTTGGTCAGGAAAAGCCAAAATCTATGGCAGCTCTCACGACGCTCATGACCCGCTTTTGTGCGGGAGAAGACAGCTGGTTGGCTCGCAGTAATAACATATCAAAGAACCATGGTACCTCAGATACCAAGGACGGCAATAGCAGGCCACGTCGCAACAAGCATAAGCGCCGCATTAACAGCGAAAGTACTGAGGATCCGGCAGTCAATGCCGGATTCAAAGGCTCTAAACCCGGTCAGCGGAAAAAGCCATTCAAACAAAGTACGCCGGGTCCGTCCAGCTTGGACTGTATACTCGATCGCTCGTGTCAAATACACGGCACCCCAGACAAGCAAGCCAATCACACCAACAGGGATTGTTGGGTGTTCAAGCAGGCCGGCAAGTTAATTGCCGAAAACAAGGAAAAAGGGCCGCATAGCAATGACGGGGAAGAACCCCGGCAGCCGCACACTGGAGGACAGAAGAGGTTTCCCCCGCAAGTGTGGACGGTGAACATGATATACGCAACCCATATCCCCAAGAGGGAGCGGAAGCGTGCGCTCAGGGACGTATATGCGTTGGATCCAGTCGCCCCAAAGTTCAACCCTTGGTCCTCCTGTCCGATCACCTTCGATCGCAGGGACCACCCCACTAGTATCCGTCATGGCGGATTCGCCGCACTGGTCCTAGACCCAATCATCGACGGATTTCACCTCACTCGAGTCCTTCTGGATGGCGGCAGCAGCCTGAACCTGATTTATCAGGACACAGTGCGCAAAATGGGTATAGACCCCTCAAGGATCAAACCCACAAAAACGACCTTTAAAGGCATCATTCCAGGCGTAGAGGCCCACTGCATAGGCTCAATTACATTGGAAGTGGTGTTCGGATCCCCGGATAACTTCCGAAGCGAAGAGTTAATCTTCGATATAGTCCTGTTCCGCAGTGGTTATCACGCGCTGCTCGGACGAACCGCATTCGCTAGATTCAATGCGGTACCACATTATGCATACCTCAAGCTCAAGATGCCAGGACCTCGCAGAGTTATTACAGTCAACGGAAACACGGAGCGCTCTCTCCGAACAGAGGAGCACACCGTGGCCCTTGCAGCAGAAGCGCAAAGCAGCCTCTCAAGGCAATCTACCAGTTCGGCGTTTCAAAACCCGGACACCTTCGAGCGCGCTCGGGGCAATCGGCAGACAGACCGCCTGGCACGATCTGAGCTCGCGTAGAAATACGACGGCCACCCCAATCCCAGCCCAACGGCGTTGTTCGTGCCGCGCGTACATAATTACGCATTAAAAATACCATGGGCACAGGTGGGGAGGGGGGCACAACTGCGGCACGCCCCAAAACGCGGCCTAAACCGCACTAGGGGCTTCCTGTTTGGTTATTTTTCTTTTTCTTTCAGGACTTTAATCTCTGGAAACACTGTCCGGCAGCTCCATTGTCGAACACATGATACAGCAACCAAGGAGATAGACAACTACGTTATACAACGGAATTCCCAGGTTGATTACAGATTTCATATCATTCCTCAGCTCGCCCTTGGAAGGGACATAGTCCTACTCTTTTGCGTATGGCACTATCTATATCACTCTACTTTAATGCAATTTTTTAATAAACAATGCATGACATTACGACTATTGTTGCATTTTTGTTATATATATATCTATGTGTTCATTAACGACGCCTTGCAACCATACACTCTGATATGGCCAATGCACCAGGGGCTTACATACCCGCAATATGGTGTGAAAAGTCTGAACACTTTCACAAGTGCGGCACCCCAAACTTATAGCATTATATGCATCAGCTCCGAATCATGTCTTTGGTCAAATTTTGGGTTTGCCCGGCTCCTATGTTTTGGTACCTTACGTTCCGCTCTATCGGCTAAGGTAGTGCTAGGCGAACTACTGCGATTGTGCCCCGGTTCTGCCGGGCTGAGCACCTCAGTAGAGAAAGCTAAAACTGACTGTCATGATAAGGTGCGAGACTGGTCGTTGTTCGACGAGGTTTTTCGAGTCCTTAAAGACTTATGCCGCTTAGGGCGAGGGGACGTCTCTGCCTGGCTTACAGGCGTCTATCGTGCCCCAGATTCGGCCTTCCGAACACTAGGGGCTTCGCCGAAATTTAAAATTATAGAATTCTATGGCTAAGTGAGAGTGATAAAGCAATATTAGTCCAGTTGCCTTGTTCGTTGTGCTGATCACCTCCCTCGAAGGACCCAAATATGGGAACAAGAGTGCTCAGGTTTATCCCGAACACCCCAGCACTAGCGGCATGGGGGCAGAAGCTGAGGAGTAGCCATCTCTCAGATTGGATAAACAGCCAAACAGAAGGTAATATTTAAAATTCAAACAAGCGTTGCATGGCGCATATGAAACAAGTTTCCACACATACAGGACAAAACGAGCAAGTCTCATTCAAATATTACATTTTGTGAACACTCATCCGCGATAAGACGGGCACCCGGCAGAACACCCTCGTAGTACATCTCGGGGTGGCGGTGCTCCTTGCCTTCCGGTGGCCCCTCCTTGATCAGCTTCACGACGTCTAGCTTGACCCACTGCATTTTTACATGGGCGAAAGCCTGGCGTGCACCTTCTATGCAGACGGATCGCTTCACGACCTCCAGCCGAGGGCAGGCATCCACAAGCCGCCTCGCCAGGCCGAAGAAGTTGTTCGGAAGGGCGTCGCCAGGCCACAACCGGACTATGAAGCCCTTCATGGCCTGATCGGCCGCCTTATGTAGCTCGGCCATCTGCTTCAGCTGGTCGCTCATTGGCACCGGATGTTCAGCCTCAGCATACTAAGACCAGAATAGCTTCTCCATCGAGCTTCCGTCCTCGGCCTGGTAGAATAGTGCGGCATCGGACACACTGCGGGGCAAATCTGCGAATGCTCCTGAATAGCTCCGGATTCGGGTAAGTAATCGGTAATTCACCTCTACATGCTTGCTTTGCATATAGAAAGCCTTACTCGCCGCTATCTTCTTCATCGTGTCGATCTCCTAAAGGGCCTTTTGGGCCTCGGCCTTGGCACTCTTCGCGCTCTCACGGGCCGCGGCAAGCTCAGACTCTCGCGTCTTCAAGTCAAGCTCCAACGCCTCGTGCTTCGTCACGAGAGCCTGGAGCTCTTGCTGCACCTCGCCCACCCGAGCCTCGTGCCTCTCTCGCTCGGTGCGCTCCTTGGCCACTGTATCTTCGGCCTTGGTCGGCGCTTGCTTCAGGGTTGCCACCTCGGTCGTGGCCCCTGGCAAAACATACAATGATCATGTCATTTTGCAATCGCGTCCTTTTTATATACATATATCTATAGACGGGGTATTACTTACCTTCGTTCTCCTTGAGCTGCCTCTTGACAAGGCCGAGCTCTTTCTTGGACCCATTGAGGTCCTGCTTCAGTACGACAACCTCCGCAGTTAGTGCGGCGGACGCCAGCAGAGAAGCCTGCATATGCATATTGACATACTTATATTAGACTCCTACGATATTATTTGATCCTCTGTTCGGCTTTTCCTTGCGAACACCGAACAAAGCATCAGGGGCTACTGTCTATGTGGTACTACTTCTACTACATTTTAAAACACTTACCTCGAAGCCTGTTAGAAGGCTAGTGTAGGCTTCAGTCAATCCGCTCTTGGCGGACTGAACCTTCTGGATCACCGCACTCATGATAGTGCGGTGCTCCTCCTCGATGGAAGCACTGCGAAGCGCTTCCAACATAGTGTCCGGCGCCTCTGGATGGACAGAGGTCACCGGCACAGGCGTCTCACCCCCCTTATAAGGGGACCGCTTGCCCGAGCTCGGAACCGTTGGAGGGTCCGGCGCGGTGTTCAGCTGAGGGCCGAACTCGGAGCTCTCGGGGACCCCGTCCCCTCGGATCCCGGAGTCCAGAAGGTGGCCTTGAGGCGCCTCCAGAACTGTCCCCCCATGATCCGGTGCCTCTTGAGACAGCACCTCGGCGTCGTCGGCTGGATGAGGGGAGGTGGCGGTCGGGACTGGATCGCTAGCCCTGTCCGACGAGCCCAGGGAGCCGTCCGAGGATACCTCGATATTGGCTCGGGGCGGCCTGCACAATTGAGTTCGGCGTTAGGGAAAGTAATGCGACAAAGGAATCCTATGGGTTACTTTGGTATCCGAATACTTACGATCTCCCCTGGGGCTTGGCCCTGGGCAACCACTCGTCTTCACTTTCGTCGGCGGCAGTGGAGCTGTCCGGAAGGAGCGTCCTTCCCTTCTTGGACCCTCCGGCCTCCCCAGTTGGGGCGGCCTTCCTTTTCTTGTCTCCCCCAGTCGGTCGGGGAGCCTCTTATTCCTCTTCCTCGTCTTCGGGGGAAGAGTGCGCCGCAGAGTCATCGGACGGTGAGTCTGACGACGCCTGGCATCGGGAACTCTTTCGAGCTCCCTTGGCCTTCTTGGTCTTCTCCGGCACCTTATAAGGGGCCGGAGTCAACATCTTCGCCAGAAGGGCGTCCGCAGGGCCTTCGGGAAAGGGAGACGGACAGTTGATTTGTCCGGCCATCTTCTGCCAGTCCTGTTAACGGCACGGGAGTTTAGATCCTGCATAGAGTCAATCTATATAGAAAACAAGTATCCTGTGAAAGGTAAAACAGCTTACCGCAATGGCTTGGCGCTTCGCGCTGAATCCGCGATCCTCAATAATGGGGGGAGGGACCGCGGCGCCCTTGAACAACACCCTCCAGGCATCTTCATGAGTTGTGTCGAAGAGCCTGTTCAGAGTTCGGTGCTGCGCCGGGTTGAACTCCCACAAGGTGAACTCCCGTTGTTGGCACGGGAGTATCCGGCGGATGAGCATGACCTGGACTATGTTGACAAGCTTTAGCTTCTTGTCCACCATGTTTTGAATACACGTCTGGAGTCCGGTCAGCTCTTTTGAATTACCCCAGGACAGGCCCTTCTCTTTCCAGGAGGTGAGCCGCATGGGGATGCCAGATAGGAACTCGGGGGCCGCTACCCATGCAGGGTCGCGCGGCTCGGTGATATAGAACCACCCCGATTGCCACCCCTTTATGGTATCCACGAAGGAGCCCTCGAGCCATGTGATGTTGGGCATCTTGCCCACCATGGCGCCTCCGCACACCACCTGGCGGCCGCTCACTATCTTCGGCTTGACGTTGAAGGTCTTCAGCCATAAGCCGAAGTGGGGCTTGATGCGGAGGAAGGCCTCGCACACGACGATAAACGCCGAGATGTTGAGGATGAAGTTCGGGGCCAGATCGTGGAAATCCCAGCCGTAATAAAACATGATCCCCCGGACGAAGGGACGGAGAGGGAATCCTAGTCCACGGAGGAAATGGGTGAGGAATACCGCCCTCTCATAGGGCCTGGGGGTGGGGATGAGCTGCCCCTCAACTGGGAGCCGGTGCGCGATGTCGTCGGGTAGGTATCCGGCTCTCCTCAGTTTCTTGACGTCTCCCGCCCTGACAGAGGAGACCATCCACTTGCCTCCCGCTCCGAACATGGTTGGAGAAGGTTGAGATGGAAGTGAGAGCTTGGGCGCTAGAGCTCGAGTGTGCGGGAGCGGATGAGCAGAGGAGGAAGAAGGCGTGGATAGAAAGGTGAATCCTTATCCCTTTATATGGGCGGACAAAATTAAGCGTCCCCACTTGCCTGATAAAACTCGCTTATCCCCCAAGCGCCGCAATTGATGGCGCGGTTGGGTTACCCACGCCCGTATTGATGAGAATCCCGTAATAAGGGGACATGATCTCTGCTTTGACAAGACGTGTCGAAAAACTGCCTCGCGTTATGTGCGGGGCTGGTTAAAAGAAATGGTTCGAATAATCACCGGGCCATGACGTAACATCATGCTGCCGAAACAAGCTAGCAAATTAGATCTGCGAAAACATTATTCTCTCTACGGTGGAATGTGGAACTTATTTTGCAGGGTCGGACACTATCCTCGTATTCAAATTCTTCTGTGATGTATTCGGAGAAGGAACCCTCCTTGCAATGCCGAAGACAACTACGCGCCGGATTCATCCTCATTGAAGCCTGGTTCAGGGGCTACTAAGGGAATCCTGGATTAGGGGGTCTCCGGACAGCCGGACTATCTCCATTGGTCGGACTGTTAGACTATGAAGATACAAGATTGAAGACTTCGTCTCGTGTCCGGATGGGACTCTACTTGGCGTGGAAGGCAAGCTAGGCAATACGTATATGGATATCTCCTCCTTTGTAACCGACCTTGTGTAACCCTAACCCTCTCTGGTGTCTATATAAACCAAAGGGTTTTAGTCCGTAGGACAACAATCACAACATACAATCATACTATAGGCTAGCTTCTAGGGTTTAGCGTCTCTGATCTCGTGGTAGATCTACTCTTGTAACACCCATATCTTCAATATTAATCAAGCAGGACGTAGGGTTTTACCTCCATCAAGAGGGCCCGAACCTGGGTAAAACTTCGTGTCCCTTGCCTCCTATTACCATCCGGCCTAGACGCATAGTTCGGGACCCCCTACCCGAGATCCGCCGGTTTTGACACCGATAGTGGAAATGGATCTTCCCACCCACCCAACCCAGGCTATCAGTACAAAGCTCTGTCTCATGCTCCAAGGTCAAGTGCTCTGTATCACCGTCCGCTCTCAGAGGTTACTTGCAAAAAGTGTCAGCAGAAAGGGCACTATGCAAACAAATTCTTCAACCAAAGGCGCCTTCCGCCTCCTCCTCCTGTGAGATCTGCCAGCAATGCAGTGGTCAAGCATAATCCCAAGTTTGCAAAGGTCAACATGTTGAACGCAGCTCAGGCAGAGGACTCTTCAGAAGTGATCATGGGTAACCTTCTTGTTAATGATATTCCTGCAAAAGTTCTTTTTGACACTGGTGCATTGCTTAGTTTCATCTCAAGACCATTTGCATCTAAGCATGAGTGGGTTTTCCAAGATTTGCCTAGTCCGTTAGCAGTTGTCTCACCGGGTAAATGCTTGTACACAAGCTACATGGTTCTGGATGTTTCTATCAAGATGGGAGACTATAAGTTTTTGTCCTCTCCAATTGTTCTTGGTAACTCGGATATTGATCTAATTCTTGGCATGGACTGGCTTTCTAAGCACAAGGCTCAGCTTGATTGTTCTGCCAGGAAGATTCAATTGACACTATCGTCTGAGGATGTGATCATCTATGCCACTCGTGATGATACCATTCGACTGTTTTCTCTCAATGAGAAGGGCGAGTTGAATGCCATCTCTCAGATTCCAGTTGTTTGTGAATATCAAGAAGTTTTTCCAGAAGAGCTTCCAGGAATGCCTCCTCACCGACCAGTTGAATTCGTCATCGATCTTGAGCCTGGCACGGAACCTGTTTGCAAACGTCCCTACAAGCTTGGACCAGAAGAGTTGAAGGAGCTGAAGAAACAACTCGATGAACAAGAGCGTATGGGTCTGATCCGACCGAGTTTTTCTCCATGGGGTTGTGGTGTTCTTTTTGTCAAGAAGAAGGGTGGCATGGACCGACTTTGTGTCGACTACCGCCCATTGAACAAGAAGACAATAAAGAACAAGTACCCACTTCCCAACATCAATGAACTTTTCGAGCAACTTAAGGGTGCTCAAGTATTCTCCAAGCTTGCCTCCATATGGGTTATCATCATATTCGCATTCTTGAACAAGATATCCCCAAGACAGCATTCGGAACAAGCTATGGTTCTTACGAATATACTGTATGTCTTTCGGCGTTGTCAATGCTCCTCCAACATTCTCTCGCATGATGAACTTCATCTTCAACCCTTACACAAATGATCTCATCTTGGTGTATCTCGATGATATTTTGGTCTTTTCCAAGAACAAGGAGGATCATGCTAAGCACTTGAGATTGGTGCTGGACAAACTCAGAGAACATCAATTCTATGCGAAGTTTTCAAAGTGCGAGTTTTGGCTCGATGAGGTTCTCTACCTTGGCCATATCATCTCCGCCAAGGGCATAGCTGTTAATCCTGAGAAGGTGTCTACAATTGTGAATTGGGAACCGCCTCAGAATGTCAAGTAGCTCCGCAGTTTCCTTGGGCTTGCAAGCTATTGGCGAAGATTCGTTGAGAATTTCTCTAAGATTGCAAAGCCTCTTTCCAACCTCCTCCAGAAGCATGTGAAGTATGTCTGGACGCCTGAATGTGACATCGCTTTCAACACCCTAAAAGATAATTTAGTCACAGCTCCTGTTTTGACTCCTCCTGATGAATCCAAACCATTTGAAGTTTTCTGTGATGCCTCCCTGCAAGGTCTCGGTGCTGTGTTAATGCAAGAGAAGAAAGTTGTGGCCTATACCTCTTGCCAGTTGAAGCCCAACGAAAATAACTACCCCACTCATGACCACGAGTTGGCGGCTGTTGTCCATGCTCTTTTAACATGGAGACATCTCTTGTTGGGAAGGAAAGTGGACATCTTCACTGACCATAAGAGTCTCAAGTACATCTTCACTCAACCCAACCTCAACCTCAGGCAGACTCGTTGGGTCGAAATGATTCAAGAGTATAATCCGAGTATTGAATATACTCCAGGCAAGGCCAATGTCATTGTTGACGCTTTGAGTAGGAAGGCTTACTGCAACAGTTTGATTCTCAAGCCCTTCCAACCGGATCTTTGTGAAGCTTTCCGCAAACTTAATCTCCAAGTTGTTCCTCAAGGATTTCTTGCCAACCTCCAAGTCTCCCATACTTTGGAAGATCAAATTCTTGAGGCACAACTTCTTGATGCAATGGTGAATAAGGTGAAGAATGGGATTGCCAAGAGCCAACCCAAGTACAAGTGATATCGCCTTGATGACAAAGATACTCTTTTCTTCGAGGATCGAATTGTGGTTCCTAAGGGTGATCTACGTTAAGTCATTATGAACGAGGCTCACAATTCACTCCTATATATTCATCCTAGAAGTACAAAGATGTACCATGACCTCAAGCAGTCATATTGGTGGACTCGAATGAAGCGAGAAATTGCTCAGTTCATGAATGAATGTGATGTCTGCAGAAGAGTGAAAGCAGAACACCAATGGCCAGCTGGTCTCCTCCAACCTCTTGCCATTCCAGAATGGAAGTTTGACCATATTGAGATGGATTTCGTGACTGGATTTCCCAAGTCCAAACGTGGAAATGATGCTATCTTTGTCATCATCGACAAGCTCACTAAAGTGGCTCATTTTCTTCCTATCAAAGAATCTATCACAGTAGCTCAGTTGGCAGAGCTATATACCTCCAGGATTGTCTCCTTGCACGGCATTCCGCAGTTGATATCTTCAGATCATGGAAGCATCTTTACTTCCAAGTTCTGGGATTCCTTCCAGAAGGCCATGGCACCAACATTTGCTTCAGCCCAGCCTTCCATCCTCAAACTAGTGGATAAGTCAAGCGAGTAAATCAAATTCTTGAAGATATGCTCAGGGCTTGTGTGATTTCTTTCGGTATGAAGTGGGAAGATTGTCTTCCATATGCCGAGTTCTCCTACAACAACAGCTTCCAAGCGAGCTCGGGCAAGGCCCCATTCGAGATTCTCTATGGCAGAAAGTGTCGTACTCCTCTTAATTGGTCAGAGACTGGTGAACGCCAACTTATTGGCAATGACTTAATCACACAAGCTGAAGAAATGTGCAAAGTCATCCGTGAAAATCTCAAAGCCGCGCAATCGCGCTAGAAGAGTTACTATGATAGCAAGCATCGTGACTTGGCTTTCAAGATCGGAGACAATGTCTACCTCCACATCTCTCCAATGAAAGGCACTCATCGCTTCGGTATCAAAGGGAAGCTTGCTCCTAGATATGTGGGTCCTTTCAAGAACATTGGCAAAAGAGGCGACCTCGCCTATGAACTTGAGCTTCCTCCCAAATTGCAAACATGCATGATGTGTTTCACGTGTCACAGCTTCGCAAGTGCTTCAAGACTCCTGACCGCACCGTCAACCTCGAAGAGATTGATCTCCAAGAAGACCTATCTTATCATGAGCATCCCGTTTCTATCCTTGAAGAAACTGAGCGCAAGACTCGCAACAAGTCTATCAAATTCCTGGAAGTGAAGTGGTCACACCATTCCGACTGAGAAGCCACCTGGGAATGCGAGGACCACCTCCGTTCTGAATATCCGGAGTTCTTTCAGTCCTAGATCTCAGGACGAGATCCTTTCGTAGTGGTGGAGTGTTGTAACACCCCCGATGTAACTTTCCATATTTGTACTCCAACTCTTGCCATTTTCGGCTCTAAGTTATGAGATTCGTGGTTTGGTTCTTGTCTTTCTTTTGCTTTTGTCCATGTCATGCATTTCATATCATGTCATCGTGTGCATCTCATTTGCATACGTGTTCGTCTCATGCATCCGAGCATTTTCCCCGTTGTCCGTTTTACAATCCGACACTCCTATGTCCTCCAGCGCCCCCTTTTGCTTCTTTTCGTGAGCAGGTGTTAAACGTTCTCGGATTGGACCGAGACTTGCCAAGCAGCCTTGGTACACCACCGGTAGACCGCCTGTCATGTTTCGTGCCATTTGGAGTCCGTTTGATACTCCAACGGTTAACCGGGGAACTGTAAAGACCTCGTGTGTGTTGCAGCCCAACAACCCTCCAAAGTGGCCCAATAACCCATCCAAAACCCCTCCATCCTCTCGGCCGTCCGATCACAATCGCGTGGCCGAAAACCGCTCTCCATTTGGACACTCCCACCTCCTTCTATGTATAAATAGGTGCCCCCTCCTCCAAATTCACGGTCAAAACCCTAAAAACCTCCACCGCCGCCACCGGACGCGTCCGCGATGGCCGGACACGTTCGCCACCGCCGCCCAAACCAACCGCCGGCCGCCACGTGTCGCAATCGCCTCCACCCACTGTGCGGCCCGCCGAGGCCCGTCGCCGGCCCCCGCGGGCCCGAGCCGCCCGTGCCCCGCCTGTCTCTCCGCCGCCGCACGCGCTGCGCCGCCCGTGCCTCCTCCCGTTGATGCGCCGCCGCGAGCTCGCCGTGCCGCCGCGCACCTCCGCCGCTGTGGGTCGCCACCGCCTTCACGCGCGCAGCCCACCGCCCGCGGCTCACCGTCCTCGCCTGGCCCCGGATTTGGCCCCGCCAGACCGGATCCGGCCGTCCCCTTCTTCTCCGGCCGCCGTCCCCTCCATCTCCGGCGAGGTCCAGGTGAACCTCAGTTCTCGCGCCTCCCAGATCCAGATCTGGAAACCGAGGTTGACCCCAATTTTCGCCTAAGTCATTTTCATCTGCTATATTTTCAAGCACTGTTCAACATGCCATAACTCCTCATCCGTACATCCGTTGTGCATGCATGATATATCCAAATGTTCATCTGGATGTGCTCTTCATTTTGTTCCATTGTGCCATGCTTGTTTGAATCCATCTTGATGCCCAAACTGTTGATGCAAGAGTGCTATAAAATTTTAGGTGCTGATTCTTAGCGGAGTATGAGCTTTTGTCATTTTTGCTACAATTGTTGTGTGCTGCATATGAACTTGAGCTCTACATGTGTTTTGGACTATGACATGCCATGTTTACAGGGGTCTATGCCATGTATTTTTGTGATCAATGTGGTGACTAGCACAAGCATGCAAAGTATCTCTCATGATATTACTAATCTCAGAGACTTAGAATTTCACTAAGTCTTTGCTCTGCTATTATTTTTATGCCATGTATTCATGTTGCTACAGAGAGATCCATGCTTCTTTTGAGTATGTTCAGTAAGGATGATTTGGACATATGGTTGTGCTCTATCCATCCATGCCTCTGTTTTCATTTATGGAGTGCCCTAGCATGACTCAATCTTGCTCTACTTTTGTTATAAAATGTTCCTGGCAGATTGTTTATGTGTTAATCAATTTTGCCAATGTTGTTGTAGTTGATCCATGCATGCTATGAGATTGTCCATGCCATGGTTAGCTTCATGAACATGTCTTCTTGCTGATGCTATGCTTATCTTGTCATGCAATGCCTTGTGTTGAGTGAATCGAGCTTGCAAACATGCCTTCATAATTCTGTTTTTGCCATGTCCAGTTTTCTGCTAAGTCTGAATCTGTTAACGAAACTTGCTATGTTTACATGGGTGACATCATATCTTCTGATCCTTTCTGGCTTATGGTCAGTAAGGGACTTTTGTTCTATGCTTTGAGTAGAATCATGCCATGCCTTGTATTTCTATGTTCTATTCCTGTAGCATGTTGTTATCTTGCTCTAAACATTGCTTCCTGATGTTAATTCCTGACATGTCAATAATTTCACAAAGACTATGAAGCTAATATCTTTTGCACTTTTGCCATGCTTGTTTGAATCTGCTATTGTGTGATTTAGCCGTAGCTGAGTGTTCATCTTTTGTCAAGAATCTTGAGTAGATCACTGCCATATGCTTTGTTGTTATGTTGGAGTGCAGTAGCTTAGTTTCTTGTTGCATTCTAGATGGCATTGTGCTGTTAATCGCAGAATTGTGCGAGTATTGTTTTGCTTGCCTTTTGCAAACCGTGCATCCGATTCCGGTGATCTTTATATCGATTTCGACCGAAATCATCTCATCTTTCCAGCGGCACACTTGGTTTTGCCAAGTTGATGCCTAGTTCTTCCTTTCCTTCCGGAGCTCACATATGCATTGCAAATCACATCCCGCATATCATGCCATGTTTTGCATCATGTTGCTTGCGCATTGCACCGTGGTTGATTGTTGTTTCTTTTGCTTGTGCTCTTGCTTTGGGTAGAGCCGGGAGACGATTACGTGATCGAGGAACCCGTTGAGTACGCTTACGAGAATCAAGCTTTCTCAACTCGGAGAACTTTGCAGGCAAGATGACCATACCCTCGAAATCACTTCTAACTTTGCTTGCTAGTTGCTCGCTCCATTGCTATGCTGCCATACCTACCACTTGCTATATCATGCCTCTCATATTGCCATGTCAAGCCTCTAACCCACCTTTTCCTAGCAAACCGTTGTTTAGCTATGTTACAGCTTTGCTCAGCCCCTCTTATAGTGTTGCTAGTTGCTGGTGAAGATGGAGTTTGTTCCTTGTTGGAACATGATTATTGTTGGGATATCATTATTATATATTGTTTACTTTAATGCATCTATATACTTGGTAAAGGGTGGAAGGCTCGGCCTTATGCCTGGTGTTTTGTTCCACTCTTGCCGCCCTAGTTTCCGTCATACCGGTGTTATGTTCCTTAATTTTGCGTTCCTTACGCGGTTGGGTTATAATGGGAACCCCTTGACAGTTCGCCTTGAATAAAACTCCTCAGCAAGGCCCAACCTTGGTTTTACCATTTTCCACCTAAGCCCTTTTTCCCTTGGGTTCCGCGGACTCAAGGGTCATCTTTATTTTAAACCCCCGGGCCAGTGCTCCTCTGAGTGTTGGTTCAACTTGTCAGCCGCCAGTGGCCACCAGGGGCAACTCTGGGCTGGCCTACCGGAAGTTTGGACAATCCGGTGTGCCCTGAGAACGAGATATGTGCAGCTCCTATCAGGATTTGTCGGCACATTCGGGTGGCTTTGCTGGTCTTGTTTTACCATTGTCGAAATGTCTTGTAACCGGGATTCCGAGTCTGATCGGGTCTTCCTGGGAGAAGGAATATCCTTCATTGACCGTGAGAGCTTGTGATGGGCTAAGTTGGGACACCCTTGCAGGGTTTTGAACTTTCGAAAGCCATGCCTGCGGTTATGGGTAGATGGGAATTTGTTAATATCCAATTGTAGAAAACTTGACACTTAACTTAATTAAAATGAATCAACCATGTGTGTAGCCGTGATGGTCTCTTTTCGGCGGAGTCCAGGAAGAGAACACGGTCTCGTGTTATGCTTGAACATAAGTTAGTTTCAGGATCACTTATTGATCTTTATAGCTTCTTGACCGTGCTTTGCTTTCTCTTCTCGCTCTCATTAGCGTAAGTTAGCCACCATATATGCTAGTGCGTGCTGCAGCTTCGCCTCACTACCTTTTCCTACCTATAAGCTTAAATAGTCTTGATCGCGAGGGTGTGAGATTGCTGAGTCCCCGTGACTCACAGATTACTTCCAAAACCAGATGCAGGTGCCGATGATGCTAGTGTAGGGGATGCAACCGAACTCAAGTGGGAGTTCGAAGAGGATTCGGGACGTTACTATGTTTCCTTTCCGGACGATCAATAGAGGAGCCCAGTTGGGGCAATCGGGGATCTATGCATTTGGGGTTGTCTTTCTTTATTTGGTTCCATAGTTGGACCTTGATTGTATTCTGGATGATGTAATGTTATATTTATGTATTGTGTGAAGTGGCGATTGTAAGCCAACTCTTTATCCCTTTCTTATTCAGTACATGGAATGTGTAAATATTACCCCTCTTGCGACATGCCTACTATGCGGTTATGCCTCTAAGTCGTGCTCCGACACATGGGAGATATAGCCGCATCGTTGGTGTTACAAGTCGAACCTTGGGTGTTGGAACTCGGGGTTGGGAAGGCTGAGGAGAAGTTTGGCGTAAAAAAAAGACAGCCCTTGGTTCCTTTATAAAGGCCTCCGGTATTGAACGCCTCCTCCTAAAGCCTAAGAACTAGCATATAAGGAATCTTTTCCGCAGGACAGTTGGGTTACCCATGCCCGTATTGATGAAAATCCCACAATAAGGGGGCACGATACCTGCTTCGACAAGATGTGCCAGTAAAAACCATGCCCCCAAAACATGGAACAACGGGACAGGAAACGGTTCAAAATAAAGGCCGGGAGGGCGTGACTTCACATTATTAAAGTTGTCAGCAGATCGGATTCATGAAAGTGCTATACCATCTACAGCTGTGCATTTTAGATCCGGACACGTTCGTTTCGTCCGAAGACTATTTTTTGAAGTTCAGAGGGAGGAACTCGCCTTGCAATGTCGAAGACAGCACTACGCGCCGGATAGCTTGTCATTGAAGCCAGATTCAGGGGCTACTGAGGGAGTCCTGGACTAAGGGGTCCTCGGGCGTCCAGCCTGTTATCTACGGGATGGACTGATGGGCTGTGAAGATATGAAGACCGAAGACTCTACCCGTGTCCATATGGGACTCTCCTTGGCGTGGAAGGCAAGCTTGGCGAACAACTATGAAGATTCCATATTATGTAACCGACTCTATGTAACCCTAGATCCCCCTGGTGTCTATATAAGCCGGAGGACTTAGTTCGGATAGGGGATACTCAATACCGTAGTCATACAGGCTAGACTTCTAGGGTTTAGCCATTAGAATCTCGTGGTAGATCAACTCTTGTAATAACCATATTCATCAATATCAACCAAGCAGGACGTAGGGTATTACCTCCATCAAGAGGGCCCGAACCTGGGTAAAACATCGTGTCCCCTGTCTCCTGTTACCATCAACCTTAGACGCACAGTTCGGGACCCCCTACTAGAGACCGCCGGTATTGACACCGACACCTCTCACTGACAATAAACCCAATGTGAGTTATTCCAAAGTCTTTGGTGCTAAATGTTGGATTAGAGATCCTCATCACAATTCTAAATTCGCACCGAAAGCACATGAAGGTTTTATGCTTGGTTATGGCAAGGACTCGCACACCTACAGAATCTTCGACACCTATCACCACAAGGTTGTTGAAACTGTAGATGTGCGGTTCGATGAAACTAACGGCTCGCAAAGAGAGCACCTACCTCCTATGCTAGATGAAATACCACCTGAGGAATCCATTAAGTTCAAGGCCACTGAGGATGTCATTCCTACTGAATAATCTGCTGAAGAAGTCATTCCTGATCGTGAAGAACATCATGTTGGTGCACCTGAGGAAAATGGCTCTGAAGAAAATGCTGAGCCCCCTCAACGTCGTCAACCAGCTCATCCTCGCATTGCTAATTAAGTGCAGGTTGAGAGAATCATCAACGACATCAAAGCACCGGGTCCTCTCACATGCTCAAGAGCTTCGCATTGGTCTAACTTTTGTGGGCACTTTGCTTTTGTCTCTATCATAGATCCCACCAAAGTAGATGAGGCATTTCTGGGGCCTGAGTGGATTCAAGCAATGCAAGAGAAATTACATCAATTCGAGCTCAACAATGTCTGGGAACTTGTCAAGCAACCAGACCCTCGCAAGCACAGTATCATCGGCACCAAATGGATCTACCGTAATAAGCAAGATGAAAATGGCCTTGTGGTGAGGAATAAGGCACGACTTGTAGCTCAAGGCTACACACAGGTTGAAGGAATTAATTTCGATGAAACTTTTGCACCTGTTGCTAGACTTGAGGCTATTCGCATATTGCTTGCTTATGCTAACCATCATAATATCATCTTATATCAAATGGATGTGAAAAGTGCATTCCTCAATAGTAAGCTTTAGGAAGAAGTATATGTTGCTCAACCCCTAGGTTTTGAAGATCCAAAGCATCCTGACAAAGTCTTCAGGCTCAATAAGGCCCTTTATGGCCTCAAGCAGGCCCCTCGGGAGTGGTATGATACTTTGAAGGAATTCCTCATGAAGAAAGGCTTCAAAGCTAGTTCACTTGACCCAACTCTTTTCACCAAAACCTATGATGATGAATTATCTGTGTGCCAAATCTATGTTGATCATATTATCTTTGGTTGTACTAACCAATGTTACACTGACAAATTTTCCTATATGATGAGTGAGGGATATCAAATGTCTATGATGGGAGAATTGAAATTCTTCTTAGGTCTTCAAATTAGTCAACAACACAACGGCATCTTCATATCTCAGCAGAAATACCTCAAGGATGTATTGAGGAAATTCAGCATGCAAGATTGCAAAGGCATCAAAATCCCTATGCCCACAAATGGCCATCTATGCACTGATGAAAATGGTACTGACTTCCATCAAAATGTATACCGCTCCATGATTGGTTCTTTATTGTACCTATGTGCATCTAGGCCAGATATTATGCTTAGTGCTTGCATGTGTGCCCGTTTTCAAGCTACACCGAATGAATCACACCATAAGGCTGTGAAGCATATTCTTCGATATCTAGCTCACACACCGACACTTGGATTATGGTATCCCAAGGGTTCGGCTTTTGATCTCATTGGATATTCTGACTCTGACTATACTGGTGGTGATTGTGTGGACCTCAAGTCAACATCGGGCACATGCCATTTCCTTGGACGTTCCATGGTATGTTGGTCCTCGAAGAAGCAAAACTGTGTATCACTCTCTACTGCTAAAGCTGAGTACATTGCTACTGGTTTGTGATGTGCTCAATTGCTATGGATGAAGCAATCTGAAAGTGCAACTATCCCTAGGTGGTTTTGGTAATTCCTAACAACATATAGCTCATTGAGCTAATGATATTCCAAGATTAATATTTCAGGAAAAGCTCAATGAATGGCATGGCATGGATGAGGAAAGTGGACCCCTCAAAATACTAAGGACAAAAAGATTAGCTCAAGCTCAAAGCTCAAGACTCTACATTTTATATTTTAGTGATCCAAGATCACATTGAGTCTATAGGAAAAGCCAATACTATCAAGGAGGGATGAGGTGTTGCTTGATGAGGTTCTTGCTTCATAGTGCTTAGTGATATGCTCCAAAACCCTCAACTACCTTCCCACATCCACATATGACCTAAACTAAAAGTCAAACTCGGACCCACCGATTCTTTCTATCCGGCACCAGCGAGTTCAGATGCCATAGCCACTGCCACAAACCCTTGGCAAATCAGTCACACCGATAGGGATTTCAGTCACACCGAGATGGGGTTGTAATCTCTCTGTTTCCCTTCGTAACGTTTAGGTCCTACCGAGATGAGCGATCGGTCCCACCGAGATTGCAATGTAAACTCTCTGTTTCCCTTTTGTAACATTTTGGTCCCACCGAAATGAGTGATCAGTCCCACTGAGTTTACCTGACCAACTCTCTGGTTAGCTTATTACCAAAATCGGTCCCACCGAGTTTGTGTAATCGGTCACACTGAGATTATGTTATGCCCTAACCCTAACCATATCGGTCCTACCGAGTTGCATCTCAGTCCCACCGAAAATCCTAACGGTCACTAGGTTTGCTAATTCGGTCCGACGGAGTTTCTCAATTCGGTCTCACCGAGATTGGTAAATTGTGTGTAATGGTTAGTTTTTGTGTGGAGGCTATATATACCCCTCCACCCACTCTTCATTCGAAGAGAGAGCCATAAGAACATACCTACACTTCCAATTCACATTTTTTGAGAGAGAACCACCTACTCATGTGTTGAGGCCAAGATATTCCATTCCCACCATATGAATCTTGATCTCTAGCCTTCCCCAAGTTGCTTTCCACTCAAATCTTCTTTCCACCAAATCCAAATCCTGTGAGAGAGAGTTGAGTGTTGGGGAGACTATCATTTGAAGTACAAGAGCAAGGAGTTCATCATCAACACACCATTTGTTACTTCTTGGAGAGTGGTGTCTCCTAGATTGGCTAGGTGTCACTTGGGAGCCTCCGACAAAGATTGTGGAGTTGAACCAAGGAGTTTGTAAGGGCAAGGAGATCGCCTACTTCGTGAAGATCTACCGCTAGTGAGGAAAGTCCTTCGTGGGCGATGGCCATGATGGGATAGACAAGGTTGCTTCTTCATGGACCCTTCGTGGGTGGAGCCCTCCGTGGGCTCGCGCAACCGTTACCCTCCGTGGATTGAAGTCTCCATCAATGTGGATGTACGATAGCACCACCTATCGGAACCACAACAAAAACATCCATGTCTCAAATTGCGTTTGAATTCTCCAAACCCTTCCCTTTACATTCTTGCAAGTTGCATGCTTCACTTTCCGCTGCTCACAGACTCTTTGCATGCTTGCTTGAATTGTGTTAAGATTGCTTGACTTGTGCTAAGATAGCTAAAAATCTGCCAAAGATTAAAATTGGGAAAAGGATAGATTTTTAATTGGTCAAGTAGTCTAATCACCCCCCCCCCCCCTCTAGACATACTTTCGATCCTACAAGTGGTATCAGAGCTTTGGTCTCCATTTGCTTTGATTTCCATTGCTTTTGGTGGTCATAGCCTTGGTTTCACAACCTAGGAGAGTATGGCGTCTAGCGAGGGAAATTATCACCGTAGGGGTCCTTACTTTGATGGTACTAATTTTGCTAGTTGGAAGCATAAGATGAAAATGCATATTCTTGGACATAACCCCGCCGTTTGGGCTATTGTGTGTGTTGGCTTCCAAGGTGAATTCTTTGATGGGAGAGAACCGAATCGTGAAGCTACCGCGGATGAGTTGAAGATGCTACAATACAATGCTCAAGCTTGTGATATCCTCTTCAACGGATTGTGCCCCGAAGAATTCACCAAAATCAGCCGTCTTGAGAATGCAAAGGAAATTTGGGATACTTTGATTGACATGCATGAAGGTACCGACTCCGTCAATGTCAGGACCCCGATCCTAAGTCACACCGATCTAGCATGTAACACATCATATCACTTTGCGGCCTCACGCTCGGTATTCCATGGGTGCCACCTTACCTGGCCCGGGACCATTTGCGCCTTTTGGCTCACGTATATGATAGTGTCGCTAACATCCATATGACAAAGAACCCGGGCCGACATGGCTAGTCGTGAACCCAAAGCGGCGCTAACCCATGAGGACAGGCATACATGAATCACATCGAGCATGTCGGTCATCAACGTGTGAATCCGGGCTATAGCACTGGGCTAACAGGACTCCGGTAACCCGGGCTGTAGCAGGCTAGGCAGGACTTCGGAAGTCACCGCGTGACATTTCCCCGAAGGGACAGACATAGGAACGAAGTGAAACACATGTCGACCAGTCAAGTGTCCTGAGCAGTAGTGCCGGGCTAGCAGGACTTCGGTGAACCGGGCTGTAGCGGACTACTATGGCTCAAGGAAGCACTAGACTACATTTCCCCATAAGAGAGGCTGCCAAGGATAAACCACTAGGTTGTCGGATCCCACACATACCAAGCATTTCAATCATACACACAATATGCTCGATATGTGCAAATACAACATGGCATCACAACATAACTCTATGACTCAAAGTATTTACTCATTAGGCTCCAAGGAGCGAGATATTACAAACATGGGTCTCATGACCCAACATTCAGAGCATACAAGTCAAAGCACATGCGGAAGCTTAACATGTCTGAGTACAGACATCTACAAATGAAAAAGGATGAGAAGCCTGACTATCTACAAGACCCTCCCAAGGTACAAGATCGTAGCTGAGGTAACAAGCTAAACGTCGAAGTCCACGCGGAACTACTAGCGAGACTGACGTCTCTCTGCAAAACATAAAATAGGCAAATGTGAGTACAAATGTACCCAGAAAGACTTACATCAGAACTAGCTACATATGCATCAGTATCAATAAAGGGGGGGTGGTGGAGTTTGACTGCAGCAAGCCAGCTTTGACTCGGTGGCTATCCTGAACTACGACTGCAAGTAACTCTTTTGAGGTGGCGCTCACGAGTCCACATATTCACCATATCAATACACCACTATGGATCCGCTCCCGTCTCCCTATGAGAACACCATCCATAGCACTCACGCTTATCTTGCGCATTTTAGAGTATCCACTTTCACTTGTCTATGAACTATGCGAGGGGTCCAAGTTTCCATATCCGAGGAATCCGGCTATTCGAATAGATAATGATAACCCTGCAGGGGTGTACTTCTTCACACACGCTCTCACCACTTATAGCCCTGTACACGTCATGTACCTCGGCAACCTTCAAGCGGAAGCCGGGCGAGGGAGTCGGCCACGACCTGACTAACCAACAAGTCTCTAGTCCAGGTTTATCGCCTATTCGGGTTCCATCCGCAAGGAGATCCGGCCGGGGTGTCACTCACGGCCCCAAACGATGTGAGCAGGGTTCCCAAGCCCACCATCCGGGTGCCACTTGATACACCATGCCACGGTGCCTAGTCTATCCCAAGCCTACCTATACCGGGTGCCACTTGGTAGACTACTAACACTACCTACAAACACCAGAAACTAGTTGCAACTCCTGGACAGAGATCGAGTTGATTAATAAGACGAGAGGGGCCGAGTTACCGGAACCCAATGTGTGGTAGTAACTGTTCATGGATCACAAACACAGGACTCAGTTCCTGAGGACGGCTGCAATGAGACAACCCACCATGTACTCCTACACGGCCTCTCACCACTACCTTTACCAAATCGTGTTCACACACTTAGATCTCAACGGTAGGACATGTTCACCACGTTCCAATTCATTCCCGATGAATCAGACCCGACTCAACTCTAAGCAGTAGCAGGCATGACAACAAGCATGAATGAGTAGGCACATCAGGGCTCAAACAACTCCTACTCATGCTAGTGGGTTTCATCTATTTACTGTGGCAATGACAGGTCATGTAGAGGAAAAGGGGTTCAACTACCGCAGCATGTAACATTGAATCATTGTTGTCCTAATGCAGTAAAAGAGAGTAGGAGCAAGAGAGTGGGATTGTATCGGAATGAACAAGGGGGTTTTGCTTGCCTGGCACTTCTGAAGATAGTATAGTTCTTCATCGGTGTCATCGATCAATTTATCGGAACGTCATCTACTGAGAGGGGACAAACACCGGCAACAGAGAGGAAACACAATCAATGCGATGCCACAAAATGATGCATGATCATGACATGGCAATATGCTGTCATTTGAGCTAATGCATCCAGCTATGATTTAAATGAAGTTGGTTTGAGTACAAGATTCAAATTCCAACCCCATATATGATTATTTAAATGCCCTTTATTTGTTTTGTCCAAAACAGAGGACAAACCTTGTTCAAACATGCATGAAAATGGTACAGATGGATTCCTTGAATTTTTCTGATAATTTTTCATATATAAATTATTTCATTTGGAGTTACTGTTGAATTTCTATGATTTTTAGAAGTTTTAACTATTTTCTGGAATTTCTAAATCATTTCTGAATAAGAAAAACCAGAAAAGCATTTACTACGTTAGCATGACGTCGGTGTGACGTCAACAAGTCAATAGGGCACGGTCCAGGTCAAACCTGACCTGTGGGACCCATACGTCAGTGTCTCAGGCTGGTTTGGGTGGATGACAGGTGGGACCGGTCAACGTTGACTTGACCAAAGTCAAAGCTGACACGTGGGGTCCACACGTATTAGTACTAATCTTAACAGAAAATTAGACTAACCTAATTATGCTCGGGACCCACATGTCAGTGTCTAGTGTTAAGCTAAACAGGGTGGTTAGTGGCTAATTAAGCCGGACACGTCAATTTCGCCGGAGTTCGGCCGGCGACGACCAAAACCGCGGTGGGAGCTCGCCGGAGTGGCGCTATGGGTGGTGTTGGGCCAAGCCAAGGGCACCAGAGGGTTGCCCTTGCTCACGCGCATCCAGGGAGGCACATGGGAGGGCACGGGGTGGCCGGAGCTCGCCGGGGTGGAGCCCGCGGCGGCTGCCGGAGTTCGGCATCGACCAAAACGACGCCACAGAGCACTATAGGAGTGGCGGTTGGGTGTTTTGGGATCCTGCAAACGCACTGAGTGCGTTGATATGCTCGGCTGCGAGCGGTAGAGCTCAGGAGCGCAGAACTTGCCGGCCATGGCGGACGGCGGCGCTCGGCCATGGTGGGAAAGCTAGTTAGGGGACGAAATAGACACGGGGAAGAGAGGGATTCGGACCAGGAGCTCACGGCAGGTTGACAGGTAGGCTCAGCGGCTCGGGGGAGGTGCTGATGATGGTGAATCAAGGACAGCGGCTGTCGGATGTAGAGGGCGATGGCGAGCTCGAGGACGACGTCATGGGGCTCCCTGCGTCATGTGACTCGGCGATGAGGAAGAGGGCGTCACGGCAGACCTTGGGGATAGCTCGGAGAGGTGAGGAGGTGGCTGTGGCTGTGGTGGTTTCGGACGGCGGCAACAGACGCGTTCGGTCCGGGCGGGGAGAGGGAGCAGAGGAGAGGAGGGAGAGCAGCGAGTGAGGGAGAGGCCGAGAGGGGTCCAGAGCGGCAACAAGGGAAGGATCGGGGCCCCAGGTGGAAGCAGGAGGTTGAGCTCGGGCGCGGGCGCGTCGACACGCCTCTGCCTACTGGCAGAGGTTGAAGATGGTGGGGAGTTGGGCTGGGCCTCAGCCAAAGTGCCGGGCCAGGTGGTTGTGCCAGGTAAGCTGGCCCAAGTGGCTTCTCTCTCTCTCTCTCTCTCTCTCTCTTATTTCTATTTTTTCTGTTTTCTGTTTTTGCTATTATGTTTTGATTTAGTTCAAGACCAAACCATTTTCAAAATTCATAAAAATAATTGTGTGAACTAAATGGACTTATCCAAATCCACACAACAATTTTCAGAATTATTGAACATATATTTATTATATAATAAATATAGATCCAATTCAAATATTTATTGGATTAAATCAGAGGCCCAAAATAATTGCTTCTGAGATTCTAAAAATATCGGTTTGAATTTTATCCCTTGACAATATTTCCAGAGATTCATAGGAACATTTTCTTGGACTTAATTGAAGCAATTTTTATCTTGGTCATTTTTAGAAATGTTCTCTCAGGCTTTCACATGTCCCCATTTCAAGTTCCAGATAAAATTAGACATGACGCATGAAGATCAAGCAAATTCAAACAATGGCTAATCTAGGGCTCTAACAGTCAATGAATCCAAGTAGGATGTGCTTCAAAGTCAACTTGACAAGTTCAAAATGAAGGATGGTGAAGGTGTCGCTGAAATGTACTCTAGGCTTGCTCGTATCAGAAATGAGATTGCCGGCTTAGGAAGTGAAGAGATGACCGACAAATTCATCATCAAGAAGATCCTAAGAGACTTGGATGGAAAATACGATACCGTATGCACATTGATCCAAATGATGCCAAATTACAAAGATCTCAAGCCAACGGAAGTCATTGGAAGAATTGTTGCTCATGAGATGTCACTCAAGGATAAGGAGGAGCTCCATAACAAGTCAAGTGGTGCTTACAAAGCCTCATGTGAAGCCCCCACATCATCAAGTGAGAAACATACCTTCAATGAAGAATTGAGCTTAATGGTGAAGAACCTCAACAAGTTCTACAAGAATAGAAGCAAAGAGAGAAGTTCCAAGTCAAGGTCCTACAATGACAAAAGATCTTCTAGTCGAGAGCGAAACTGTTACAATTGTGGAAGACCCGGACAATACTCCAATGAGAGTACGGCTCCCCACAAGAGAAGAGAAGATTCTCCCAAAAGAAGAAGTAGAAGAGAAGAATCACCATCAAGGGAGAGAAGGAGTAGAGATGATCGATATGAACGAAGACCCTCTCGGAGAATCAAGGATTCGTAAAGGAAGGACAAGTCATCAAGGAGCTACACAAAACAAAGACATCAAGCTCATGTTGGTGAATGGGTATCCGGCTCCGACTCCGACAATGACTCTGAGAGAAGCTATCACTCCGACTCCGAATATACTCAAGATGAAGGTGTTCCTGGTCTAGCACTTGTGTCAACCAACTCCTACGACATATTTGATTCACCAAATGAAGGAATTGGGAGATGCTTCATGGCCAAAGGTCCAAAGGTATCACACCCCGAGCATGTTGATTTCAATAGTGATGAAGATGACTTGTTAGGTGATGATGAGTTACTTGTTGACAACTATAGTGATGAATATTATGATGAAACGAATGACAATGATAAGGAGAAGATTGAGTCTCTAACTAAATAAGTAAACACTCTTAAGTTAGCTCATGAAACTATCTTAGGAGATCATCGAGAACTTTTAAGGACTCATGAGAAATTACGTTTTGAAAAGCTCAACCTTGAGCAAGAGCATGAGTTCTTAGAGGCAATCAATGATGATCTTCGCAAGAAAAGTTCTTCTTACATTGCCAAGCGTTTACTCTTATCCACTTACATGCCTCAAGTCAAGTCTAGTAACAAGAACAAAAAAGATTCTTCTTCTAGTAGTAACAATAATCATGCTAAATCCAATGTTGTTGCTTCTAGTAGTTCTCTTTATTCCACTAATGATTCTCTTAGCCAAGTTACACTTGAGCAAGAAAATACCTTATTGAAGGGAATTATAGAGAAAGGTGTTTACAAGAGCCTTGCCGGGAGTAAGCAATTCGAGGAAATTGTAATCAAGTAAGGAAGGCACCGGAAGAATCAAGGTGTTGGTTTTGAACGAAAGTTCAATGCCAATGGAGTTGAGTGGGAAGAAGATCAATATCCCAAGACGAAGTTTGTTCCTCAACAAGAGAAGTATGATCCTACTTCTTCCAAAGGGACACAAGCTCAAGATGATCTTCCACCACAAGACCACAAGCAAAAAGGCAAGGACAAGCTTCAAGAGGAAATTGATGCGTTTGAAGAAGCTCCTAAGGCCTTGGTCAAGTGGATTCCCAAGACTACATCAAGTTCCACTTCATCAAGTACAACTACCACAACGAGGATTCCCATCAAGATGGTGTGGATCCCGAAGAAGAAGAACTAGAGAGTTCTTGAGGGTGACTCCGCCAATATACTTCACTCTTATCATTTTGGCAAGAACAAGTGCAATAAACTTCCACATCTTGCACTAGTTCAAGGAGTCACAAACCCTCTTGTTGGTAAGACAAGGGACAAGGTAACCTAAATCTTTCGTAGACATCATCTTGTGTGTGCATCACTCTATGTCTATGGATATCCTTGTTTGTTCCTTGTGGGACTAACCCGTGTAGGTATTGAAAGTGCAACTCACTCCAAAGGATAGCTCCAAATGATCTACATCAACATAGAGCATCCCCATCTTCAACACCTACATGAAGTCATCATCGACAAAACCCAAGGTTAGTTCATCCCTCTTAGGGGGGATCTCACATCTAGGGGGAGCTTTACTCTAACAATTGAGTTAAAGCAACTCTAATGGTGTGAACACAACAACGCTTTATGTAAAAGTGGTAACCCCACTTGTGTTTAAACAATGAGTATGACCTATGATCAAATGTTCTCATTTGACTCCTAAGTCAATATACTCATATATAGATGACCTAGTCATCGCCAAATTGCTTGATAGATGCTAGAATTGTTTGTGCATGCTTTGCCACATATTTCAATTGCCATTTTATTGTGTGAGCATGTTGGTTGCATAATTTACTCATTCGAGGACATCCACTTGTTGTTTTGATTGATTGGTTTCCTTTTCTTTTGGCCAAGTGGATGGACAAGAATGCCTAAGAACCTTCTCTAGCTATCTATGTTTTTCTCATCTTAAACTCTATTCATGCTGCATCACAAAATTTGATCAAGTCGGATTCGAACCACTCTGTGTGAGGAGCACTCGGAGTCCCCGATTCGTCATAGACTTAAACTTCCAAAACTTTGTGTGTTTCGTCTGACCGATTCACCCATTTCGTTCATACCGAGATCACTAAGTCGATCTAGGTTTTCAATCACGGTGCAACCATGTTGAACTTATCAGTCACGCCGAGTTGCAATAACTGCTTGCAGTTATGCATCTCGGTGCCACCGAGTTGTTCCACTCGGTCACACCAACAGGGTCGGGCTATATATACCCACGGGTCAAATTTTGGAAAACTTTCTGAACCTCCTCGACCCGCGCTTAGCCCGCTCTACCTCATGGGTCTCCGGATCATCCTCCTCATCGCCAGCCGCCTCCTGTCGCTGGTCTCCGCCGCCGTCAACGGGAATCATCCACGCGATTGCCGCCGTAGCGAGTTCATCGCCGAACTAGGGTATGAACTCGATCATTGTGCTATCCTTATCTAATTCCTAGCACATTGTGTTTTCCATGTATCTTGCCACGATTGAGATCATTCTATCCAGTCAAAACACTCCGTAGTATAGTCATGAATTGAGAATTTTGGGTTAGGTTTCCGCCGAAACCATCTCGGACCCACCGAGTTGTGGAACTCGGTACCACCGATTCGGCTCAGGTCATTGCACATGTGATTCTCGGTCTGACCGAGAATTGCAAATCGGTGTGACCGAGTTCAGGACTTTGTGAAACCCTAGCAGTCTCGGTGCCACCGAACTGTGACTCGGTCTGACCGAGTTCACTAGTTTAGGTTCCAAAAGCTGCTTCGGTATCACCGAGTTTACAAATCGGTTGATCCGAAATGCTTTCTATGGAAAACTAAAACTAAGTTTTTGATTCATTCTTTTGCAAAAACTCTGCATTTTGTGATGCTCATCCACTCTATCTCATCTATATCGATTCACAGGGTCTGCTGCCAGTGTCTGCAATATGTCTGATCGGAGTGACAGCCAGAACAAGTCAGAGGAGCAGGTTCATTTTAGTGAGGGCACTAGTCCCTCTAGCAGCTCAGATGATGGTAGTAGGAGCAGCCCAAGCAACTTACCCAAAGCTGCCACCAGGGCCAGAAAGAAGAAAACTTATGAATCTGAGGATGAAGACTATGTGGCAGTTGAGGATGAGGCCACTTCCAAGAAGAAAGTGGTTAAGAAGGAATACAGCACTGCTGCAGCCACTAAGCCTGGTATGAAAACCAAAGTGCCTACAAAGAGAATTCCCATGTCTAAAGCCAGAGCCTCTACTCAAGTACCTTTGGAATCTGAATCCAAAGAAGATGCTGTAGAAGGGAAGAAGAGTAAAGAGAGGTTCAAGAAGACCACTGCTAGAGTGCTTGAGAGATCCTCAATCATGAGAGATTCTGAAGAGGAAGAGGAAGAAGATGCTGCACGAGCACCCAAAGCACAGAAGCTTATGGGTGATGCCATCAGGGCAGGGGCTGTTCCATCTAAGCCTAAGACTGCTCCTAAGGCTGCTGCTCCAGCTCCAAAGCCAAAACGAAAGAGGAGCACCAGAAACATCCCTGCTGAGGAGAAGAATAAGGCCCTAGTACCTGAAGCTGAAATGGAAGAAGATGATGAGTCACATGTCTTGAGGAAGTTGAAGCCAAAAATTCCAGATCACAATGATGCTCATCCAGTAGCTGAGAACATGAAGATAAGGAAGGACTCAGGTCTAAGGCTATGGAAAGAGTCTGATCCATATGCCACCAGGAGAAGGACTGCTGTGGACTACAGGTTCCATACAAAGGAACAACAGGACTTCTATGAGACCATCTTGCTTGACAAGAAACCAATAGTGTGTGACATGAGATGGGTCGACTGGGACTACATCAAGGAGAATGATGAACATTATCCAGGTGTGTATGACAATTTCAAGGCTTGTGGAGTTGATGAGTTTGTGGCTCAGAAGCTCACAAAATGGAATCATGAGTTTATCATGCAGTTCTACTCCACAGCTCACTTCTACCCAGATGAAAGGATTGTCTGGAAGTGTCGGTGTACTAGAGTAGGGGTACCCTAGTATCCCGAACTTGTGCACGGGCAGTCGCAGCATCCCACGGCAAGGCCTGCCGGGTGACCGCCAAGACCCCCCGGGGCTCCTTTGGATCCATTCAAGAGCAAAGTACTCAAACCAAGGCCCCGGCAAGAGGAGCTGGCCGGGAAGGAGAACAAGACCCCGGCAAGAGGAGCTTGCCGGGAAGGCCAACCAAGGCATACCAAGAAAACTTGCCACGAGGTGCCACGCGTCCCGGCAAGGCCCGGTGAGCGACAAGCTGCCGAACACAACAAGACGACGACCGCGGCAAAGAGCTTGCCGCGGGAAAACCCCATTTCATGCCCGCGCTCCAGCACACCCGCCAACGTGTCGCTCTAGGACCCTCCCGAGCGCACGTGGCAGGAGGCCGTGCAGCTAGGGGTGCGAGGTGGCAAGCAGGCGCTGACAAGATAACCATCGTGGCAAACAGTGGCGTCCCTAGCGGTCCCTTTTGGTACTGTTTAGGCGACACAGACGGGCAATTAATGCCCTTGTCCCCTGCCGTCAGGGTTAGGTATGATAACACTATAGCAGGTAGCTATGCCTACCACAGCACCTTTCCATTTTTGCCCTTCACCTCCGTTGCCACCTGTCGGTAGCCCCTTGAGCATATAAAAGGAGGCCCGTGTGGAACGGGGGGAGGGGGGAGCCAGTTCGAACACTCACGCTCGGTCTTGCTAGCTGCTGGTGTGTACTGTAGCACTCCGTGCTCCCGAGCTAGAAATCAATCCAAAACCAAGAAGCAGGAGTAGGGTTTTACGCATCCGTGTGGCCCGAACCTGGGTAAATCGCTCGCGTGCTTCGCCTCGATCTGCTCTTTGCGCGACCTCCGCCCCCGCCGAACCAAAAGGGACCCGGTCCGCTGGTCCCATAGGTGTCCGTGGATCAGCAACCCCGGCATCTCTGGCGCGCCAGGTAGGGGGCGTCGAAGCTGTGTGAACCAGATCCGGCGTTCTCGCGAGCTAGATCTTCATCATCTTCATCAACATGCCGCCGAAGAAGAAAGTTTCGGAGGCAGCTGCTCCGTACGCGCCGAGCCAGCCACCGCCGGAGCAAACGGTTGGTGGGGCAGGCACCGGCGGAAGGGCACGCGTCGACGAGGGAACCCACGGTGCTGCCAGGTCCCAGGACAAGGCTGTGCCGCCCATCGGCGGCGTAGCCGGCTCCCACAATGACCGGGCACACTCCAAGACCTCGGCGTCCGTGCATGCACCGCGCCCATCTCAGGAGGCGCGGGACCGGCAGCATCATGGTACTCACGGTACCATGCGTTCGCTAGATCAAGATCGAGCTAGTGGATCCCGGAGCGCTCTGGACCACCATGCACGTCAACTTGCCGACGAGTAAGGGAGATAAGTTGCCAAAGTTTGAGCAATCAAATTTTTTAAATTTTTTAAGTTATCTTCCTGGAACGACCGTGCTTTGTATGGAAAACCTGTGCGCGGAGGAACCAACTCATAGCTAGTTGCGCCCTTACCTTGCTTCGAGTCGGTTCAACAACTTAAGTGAGCTGCCAGCGCCCTTACTTTGTTTCGAGTCCGCTCAACAACTTAAGCGAGCTGCCAGCGCCCTTACTTTGTTTCGAGTCCGCTCAGCAATTTAAGTGAGCTGCAACTAGTTGCGACAAGGTTTCTTGCCGGTAGCGGCACTGCCAGCAGGCTGCTGACGTTCCGCACTCAGCGCTCGCGGCTCAGGTGCCTGCACCGGCAAGTTCCCTAAAAGCGTAGGGTAAAAGCATACAAAGCAAGGAGTCAAGTAAAGGGACTAACGTGAGGAAGGCCACCTTGTTCTTCGGCGCATTCATTCCGCCAAGAATTCCAACAAGTTGACGCCGAAGTGGGAAGGCCCTTACCGGGTGAAACGAGTCAGTAGGCCTGGCGATGTCCGCCTTGAGACCGAAGATGGCATTCTGGTGAGCAACTCCTGGAACATCGAGCATCTTCGTAAGTTTCACCCGTAAGGCGTGGTTGTCGGACCCTGTCCGGCAACCACCCTTTTGTACAAGTCTTGCCGCTGTTGCATGTGATCCTTTGTACAAAGCCGAGCGGAGACCCCGTGCATAAGTAAAGCCCATGTGCTCCGCACATTTTGTCAATTTTATGCTTACTATTTTTTGGCATATATGATCTGACACCTTGTGCAGCACCTACTCCATGGTAAGCAATAACGAGCCATAAGGCTCCATATCTGTATTTTCTCTTCTTCCTTTTTCACAAGGAAAGGAAGGCTCCCTCGCGCACAAGTTTGCCACGGGGTAAAGGAGAAGAGAAGGGTATGGACCAAAACCAGGCGTGGTTCAAGAATTTCGCCTTGCCGGGAAGCAAACAACAGAAAAGATAAGTTGCCAAAGTTTGAGCAATCAAATTTTTTAAACTTTTTAAGTTATCTTCCTTGAACGACCGTGCTTTGTATGGAAAACCTGTGCGCGGAGGAACCAACTCATAGCTAGTTGCGCCCTTACCTTGCTTCGAGTCGGTTCAACAACTTAAGTGAGCTGCCAGCGCCCTTACTTTGTTTCGAGTCCGCTCAACAACTTAAGCGAGCCGCTAGCGCCCTTACTTTGTTTTGAGTCCGCTCAGCAATTTAAGTGAGCTGCAACTAGTTGCGACAAGGTTTCTTGCCGGTAGCGGCACCGCCAGCAGGCTGCTGACGTTCCGCACTCAGCGCTCGCGGCTCAGGTGCCTGCACCGGCAAGTTCCCTAAAAGCGTAGGGTAAAAGCATACAAAGCAAGGAGTCAAGTAAAGGGAATAACATTGCAATCAATACCCAGAATAAAGTTATATTACAAAATAGCTTGTCGCAGCTCTAACAGATCATTTTCATAACTTGGTCGACAGCGACAAGAAAAAGGAGGAAACGAGCGGCCAAATCTACGCGGTCGCCTTCGACCCGCTTGATCCCGCTCACCTTGTCCACAATGGGTGTGACAAGGGCCTTGAGCTCCTCCAGATCAGCTTCTGGCGGCAAGGACCTGAGGATGTTGGTGAGGCGGAGGCCCGGATTGCGGAAGGCCACCTTCATCAACACTTTCTCGAGGGCTCCTGCGTAGATCTCGCGCGACTCGTCAGCTAGTTGCTTCGGGATCCTTTCCCGGAGTCGCTGAAGGGCCGTCGCCACGCCCTTGAAGAACAGAGTGAGCTTGGCGCTGGGTTGGAGGTTGTCGTCGGAGGAATACCCGAGATCCTCCGTCCCCAGTTGCGCCAGCTCCTTGTCGATATATGTGGCGGCGTTCACCAGACTCTCCGTCCAGAGCGCCACAGTCTCCCTGAAGGTGTTCTGGGTGGTGGCAGCGCTCTCCAGCAGCGCCTTGTCGGCCTTGATCTCCTCCTTCAAGGCCGCCTCCCGCTTCTTGGCGCTGTCCAGAGTCTTGGTCAAAGTAGTTAGCTTCAACTCAAGATCCACGTTGGAGGCCTTGGCGACGCTGAGCTCCTTGTCCTTCTCGGAGAGATCGGCCTCCAGCCGCGCCACCTTCGTCTTCAACTCCTCCTTGGCGGCCTCGGCGGCGGCGGCAGCGTCCTCCGCTTGCTTGAGGGCTCCACCAAGCTTCTCCTCGCGCGAGGCAAGCTCCTCCTCGTGGGCATCGAGATTGACCTTCCGCTGCGCCAGCTCGCCCTCTTCCGCAGCTAGCTTTATAGCGGGAAGTCGCTGGCGCTCTTCGGCTTCAGCCTTCTCGAGGAGAAAGACCTTCCGCGCTTCAGCGAGCTACTCCCGCTCCTCCGCCCGGGATCGGAGGGCTTCCCGGTGGAAACCCCCGAGCTCTTCTGCGCGCTTTTCAATGTATGCCCCCGCCTTCGCGACGAGTGCCTCGCGGGACTCCAGCTTGGCCTGTCGCGCGCGGTAGAGCGACATCAACCTCCGCAGCAGCCGCTCCTCTTCGGGCTCGTTGCTGCTGCTGCCTGGCGCGTCGACCAGCGTCAACCCCGCAGAGGCAAGCACTTCTTCGTCAAAGATCTCCCCCTCGACCAGCGCTCTGGAGCTTGATGCCCAGGGAAGATTGATGAAGACGTCGTCGCCGGCCTTTAGGTAGACGCCCGGCTGGGGCTCTCCGGAGCCTGGCGCTGCGGCAGCGGTGGACGGATCGGCGGTCGGTGTAGCGCCTGGCGCTCCTGCGGCCTCAGGGCCGTCAGTGCGATCGCCAGACCCCTCGCCAGTTGCCGCAACGTCTGCCTTGGCGGCTTCTGCACCGGCGGCGTCGCCACCACCGGTTGCCTCGTTAGCGGCTACCTCGGTTTCCATCTGCTCCGCAGCGGGTGGATCTGACGACCGGAAAAGGGGAGGAGTCAAGCAAAATCCAGCAAAAACCCAAGAAGATCAAGAGAAGAACCCAAGGGAAGTTTTGAAGCAAGAGGAGTACCTGCACTAGGTTCTGCAGTTGTGGTCTCCACCGCCGGGGGACCACTGGCGTTGTCCCTCGCCGGAGAACCCTCCCTTGCCGGAGACTTCTCCCTTACCGGGAAGCCCTCCCTTGCCGGGGAATTCCCCCTTGTCGGGGGACTTTCCCTTGGCTCCTGATGAGGCTGCTCGGTTCCTACACAAGTCAACAAGCAGATATCAGCAAAGACAAGTACCCATGCGCGCCTCGCCGCGGAGAATAATTCACACACTTACGCTGGGGGCTGCCATGGAGGAAAGTCGCCAACTCCGGCAAGGTTGTCTCGGGCGCGCCACCTGTTTTCGCAGTGGGCTCGTCCTCGATGATGATCGCCGGGGCCTTAGCTCTCTTTGCTGCTCTCTGAGCCAGAGTCCTAAAGAGGAACAGATTCAGGGAAAAGCAAGTGAGAAACAAGACCACCAGCAAGAGTTGAAGAAACGCAAGTACAACAAGAGGAGCTTACTCTTCTTCTTCTTCCTCGTCGGAGCTTAACGCGGAGAAGTCGAAGCCTGGCGCGCGCCCGGCGCGAGGAGGCGGAGTAGAAGCTTCCCTTGGCCGCTTGGAGGGAGCAGTGGTGGCGGTCTGAGACGACCCCGCTCCGGCTGTTGGCACGGCGTGAGTAGCGGCAGGGACTGAAGCGGTGGTCCGGCTAGACTCCGCTCCAGTTGCCGTCGTAGCATGAGGCGCTCCCGCGGCAACGGTGTTCGCCGTGGTCGAGCGTGTCACGCGGCGTGGCGACTGTTGGCCCGCTTGCCGCTCCGCCACGTCACAGGCCTTGCGGAGACGCCTTCTTGGCGGGGATGGAGGCCCTGCTTGCGGCGGGCTGCCTGAAGGCGAGGAGGAAGAAGGGTTGATTTCTAACGAGCCGCTCGCGTCCCTGACGGGCTCGCTCGGCTCGGCGTCACACCCGACAAGCTCCTTCTTGCTGGCGGCTTCCCCTCGCTCGGCATGGCTTGCCGCTTCCGCTGCATCAGCCTCCTCCACAGTAAAACCGAACTCGCCCGCGGCTGCGGCTGTCGCTGCCTCCTCCATCCTGGTGGCGATGAGCGCCAACTCCGCATCCGTGGTGTCGCGGGTGAGACCGTCCTTCTCGTCAAGGCGGATCGGCACTTCCACCAAGTCGTCAAAGAACTGCTGCACGACCTCGTCGGCAGGTTCCTGCCAAGTTGGCACAATTCCATGCGAGTCACACTCCGGCATCATTGCACGGATGCGATCGAGCGAGGAATTGTTGCACAACGGCACGACGCCCCCGGGCAACCTGAACACCTCGGGATGTTGGGGGTCATATCTGAACAACTCCTGCAGCATTGCGTTGAGCTCCAGGACTGTGAAGTTATAGTTGAGGCCTGGCCGCAGCCTCATAATGTCCGCCGCGTTCTTGAACTCCCAAGTGGGCCTCCCCCGTTCCTGCAGGGGGGCGATGCGGCGGCGAAGGAAGTCTGCGCCAACAGCGCCAACAGTAAGCCCGGCAAGCCTGAGGCGCAGGATCCTGGTGACGGCAATTCCCAGCCTGTCGTCTTCCGGGGCCACGTCGCTCCAATCGCTGCCGCGTGCTACTGGGGTTTGGCGTCAGATGGTAAATGGCTGCGGGCTCTCCTCGTCAATCCAGCACCAATCAGCTCTCCACTCCTCCCACTTGCCGCGGAATTCTCCCTCCAGATAGGTCTCTTTCTTGCCGGCCCTTGAGATCCAGGCAATCCCGCCGGATAGAGGCTCTCCTCTCTCTACTCGGGGTATGAAAAAGTGGCGGAAGAGGGCTACGTTGGGAAGGACTCCGACAAAGTTTTCGCAAAGGTGTGCGAAAACCGCCATTGTCAGGACGGCGTTGGGAGTGAAGTCAAGGAGATGGAATCCATAAGTGTTCATGATGTCGCAGAAGAAATCAGAGAAGGGCGGGCAGAGCCCGCAGTAGAAGAACAGAGCGAAGAAGGGGTATCCGTTCGGAGCCTTCTTCCAAGCAATGGCGGGGAGTACCTTTGTGCGCGGGTGCGCGCGCGTCTCCGCCGACCAGAAGAGGTAGTACCTCTCCCTCAGCTCCTTCGCGTCAAGCTTTGGGGGGAAAACTGCCCGCTCCTTCCGCAGCGCCGCGAGCCGCTGCGCCTCGGTCGACTTCACGGCCTTCCCCTTGTCGGCTTTTGGAGCCATGGCGGAAGTAGTGGAGGAGGTCGACGGCGTTGGTGGTGCTAGTTGCGATGGGGGGCGGAGCGCTGCTCTCTCTCTCTCTCTCAGCTTTGGGGAAGCAAGGGAGCGGCGGAGATTTCTGAGATTGGAAACAGCAACGGACGAATGTGCGAACTGCCCCCATTTCCTCTGCTTATAAAGGGGGAGGGGGCGGACGTTCCGCATTTCCGAATAAAATAACCACCCACGACCTCCCCCACGACGCCGCATTCAACGCGTGCCGTTCGGGGAAGGCGCGGTGGATACGAAGTGAGATATGGCATAACCTAGGCCGCGCGTGCCCGTGCACTGTTTTGGGCCTGGCCCAACAGCGCTCGGCACAGCGTATGGCCCAGGCCCGGGGGCTCCTGTCGGTGTACTAGAGTAGGGGTACCCTCGTATCCCGAACTTGTGCACGGGCAGTCGCAGCATCCCGCGGCAAGGCCTGCCGGGTGACCGCCAAGACCCCCCGGGGCTCCTTTGGAGCCATTCAAGAGCAAAGTACTCAAACCAAGGCCCCGGCAAGAGGAGCTGGCCGGGAAGGAGAACAAGACCCCGGCAAGAGGAGCTTGCCGGGAAGGCCAACCAAGGCATACCAAGAAAACTTGCCGCGACGTGCCACGCGTCCCGGCAAGGCCCGGTGAGCGACAAGCTCCCGAACACGACAAGACGACGACCGCGGCAAAGAGCTTGCCGCGGGAAACCCCCACTTCGTGCCCGCGCTCCAGCACACCCGCCAACGTGTCGCTCTAGGACCCTCCCGAGCGCACGTGGCAGGAGGCCGTGCAGCTAGGGGTGCGAGGTGGCAAGCAGGCGCTGACAAGATAACCATCGTGGCAAACAGTGGCGTCCCTAGCGGTCCCTTTCGGTACTGTTTAGGCGACACAGACGGGCAATTAATGCCCTTGTCCCCTGCCGTCAGGGTTAGGTATGATAACACTGTAGCAGGTAGCTGTGCCTACCACAGCACCTTTCCATTTTTGCCCTTCACCTCCGTTGCCACCTGTCGGTAGCCCCTTGAGCATATAAAAGGAGGCCCGTGTGGAACGGGGGGAGGGGGGGAGCCAGTTCGAACACTCACGCTCGGTCTTGCTAGCTGCTGGTGTGTACTATAGCACTCCGCGCTCCCGAGCTAGAAATCAATCCAAAACCAAGAAGCAGGAGTAGGGTTTTACGCATCCGTGCGGCCCGAACCTGGGTAAATCGCTCGCGTGCTTCGCCTCGATCTGCTCTTTGCGCGACCTCCGCCCCCGCCGAACCGAAAGGGACCCGGTCCGCCGGTCCCATAGGTGTCCGTGGATCAGCAACCCCGGCAGGAAGTCTGAGGGTACGAGGTATGAGTCAACTGTTGCAGAATGGGCGAAGTTGATCAATGCTCCAGAAGAGAGTGAAGATGACTTGGATGTCTATGCCAAGAAGAAGAAGGATCACAACTCCATGGCACACATGTACAAGGAGATCCCAGATGCTGCTCTTGAGACACATAAGTTTGGATCTATACATTACCTTCCGTCAGGCTTGCCAACTATCAACTGGATCCTCAGGCACACTCTCTTGCCAAAGTCAGGTGATCACAAGATGATCAGAGGCCATGCAATAAACTTGATACACATCTTTGATGTCCCACAGAAGTTCAAAGTCATGAGCCTCATAGTGAAAACCATAAAGAGGATAGCTGCAGATCAGAAGAGGAGTTGTGGGTATGCCCCACAGATCTAGGAGCTGATTAACTCCAAGATGGGCACTGGCACATATCTGCTAGACAAGGAGAACATGCCTATCTATCCAGAATTTGAGGACAACACTGTGGTGATGGATGAAAATGAACCATCTTCTATGCACGCACAAGCCAAGAAGGAGAAGGCAAAGGCTGAAAAGGCTGCAAGGATGCCAACTACTGAAGAAGAATCTCAGTATCTTCTGAAGAGCAAGCAAGATCAGCTTGGCTACTTGATTGCCTCCACTATGAGCATTGAGAAGGGACTAGCCACCCTGACTCAAAACCAGGAGAGCCTGGAAAGGATCGTGGAGCAAAAGTTCTATGACTTGGATGTGAAGGTAACTGAGATCCTGTCTATTGTGGAGCAATTTCAAGATGACATGCAGGAGAGGAAGGGCAAGACAACCACTGATGCATTTGCCAGAGTGCCTAGAGCTCAGAGATCTGCTGCAGCGCCTGTTCCAGACACCAGAGCCACTTCGTCTGCACCAGCTACAGCTTCAGTGCCACCAGGTCCAGCACCTACTCCATCAGCTCCATCTACATCGACTGAAGCCTTCGTTCTTGGAGTTATCCGGACACCACCACCTAAAGACCAAGCCTGAGAGACAATTTAGTGCTATGCATTTTCTAGGAACTTTTTGGTAACTTGTTGCCAGAGGGGGAGAAAAATGTATAGATCATAGGCTTCGAGAGAGAGCGTTGCTTTTTATTCTTTCTTAATTTGGTGGTTGAACTTTATTTGCTTGATTGAGATACTTTTTATCTGTGTGATACTTGGATGATCATGTGTTTTATCATATGCTACCTTAATGCTTGTTGGATGACATTATCTTTTTATCCCTATATGATCATTCACTTTGCTTGGTGATGAGTGCATATATTTAATTATTATCATTTTGAGCACTCCACCAAGATGTATGTGACATGGAAGAGTAACCCATGAGCCTAACTCTCTGTGCATTTGCAGTCCAAAGCAAATCATAAACTATGCACAAATTTAGGGGGAGCTCTTGCTTTTCACATACTTCTCAAAGCGACAATGTTTTTCTCTCTTTTTATCATTTGTCAAAGCTTTGATCTATATGTTGTCATCAATTACCAAAAAGGGGGAGATTGAAAGTGGAACTATCCCTAGGTGGTTTTGGTAATTCCTAACAACATATAGCTCATTGAGCTAATGATATTCCAAGCTTAATATTTTAGGAAAAGCTCAATGAATGGCATGGCATGGATGAGGAAAGTGGACCCCTCAAAATACTAAGGACAAAAAGATTGGCTCAAGCTCAAACCTCAAGACTCTACATTTTATATTTTAGTGATCCAAGATCACATTGAGTCTATAGGAAAATCCAATACTATCAAGGAGGGATGAGGTGTTGCTTGATGAGGTTCTTGCTTCATAGTGCTTAGTGATATGCTCGAAAACCCTCAACTACCTTCCCACATCCACATATGACCTAAACTAAAAGTCAAACTCGGCCCCACCGATTCTTTCTATATGGCGGCACCGAGTTCAGATGGCATAGCCACTGCCACAAACCCTAGGCAAACCGGTCTCACTGATAGGGATTTCGGTCACACCGAGATGGGGTTGTAATCTCTCTGTTTCCCTTCGTAACGTTTCGGTCCTACCGAGATGAGCGATCGGTCCCTAACCCTAACCATATCGGTCCTACCGAGTTGCATCTCAGTTCCACCGAAAATCCTAATGGACACTAGGTTTGCTAAATCAGTCCGACCGAGTTTCTCAATTCTGTCTCACCGAGATTGGTGAATTGTGTGTAACGGTTAGTTTTTGTGTGGAGGCTATATATACCCCTCCACCCACTCTTCATTCGGAGAGAGAGCCATCAGAACATACCTACACTTCCAATACACATTTTCTGAGAGAGAACCACCTACTCATGTGTTGAGGCCAAGATATTCCGTTCCCACCTTATGAATCTTGATCTCTAGCCTTCCCCAAGTTGCTTTCCACTCAAATCTTCTTTCCACCAAATCCAAATCCTGTGAGAGAGAGTTGAGTGTTGGGGAGACTATCATTTGAAGCACAATAGCAAGGAGTTCATCATCAACACACCATTTGTTACTTCTTGGAGAGTGGTGTCTCCTAGATTGGCTAGGTGTCACTTGGGAGCCTCCGATAAAGATTGTGGAGTTGAACCTAGGAGTTTGTAAGGGCAAGGAGATCACCTACTTTGTGAAGATCTACCGCTAGTTAGGCAAGTCCTTCGTGGGTGATGGCCATGATGGGATAGACAAGGTTGCTTCTTCGTGGACCCTTCATGGGTGGAGCCCTCCGTGGACTCGCGCAACTATTACCCTCCGTGGGTTGAAGTCTCCATCAACGTGGATGTACGATAGCACCACCTATCGGAACCACGACAAAAACTTCCGTGCCTCAAATTGCGTTTGAATTCTCCAAACCCTTCCCTTTACATTCTTGCAAGTTGCATGCTTCACTTTCCGCTGCTCATAGACTCTTTGCATGCTTGCTTGAATTGTGTTAAGATTCCTTGACTTGTGCTAAGATAGCTAAAAATCTGCCAAAGACTAAAATTGGGAAAAGGATAGATTTTTAATTGGTCAAGTAGTCTAATCACCCCCCCTCTAGACATACTTTCGATCCTACAAGTGGTATCAGAGCTTTGGTATCATTTCGTTTGATTTCCATAGATTTTGGTGGTCATAGCATTGGTTTCACAACCTAGGAGAGTATGGCGTCTAGCGAGGGAAATTATCACCGTAGAGTTCCTTACTTTGATGGTACTAATTTTGCTAGTTGGAAGCATAAGATGAAAATGCATATTCTTGGACATA